>NW_026057620.1:0-19512 GCF_023721935.1 Panthera uncia | reverse complement strand
AGAGAGAGAGAAAAGAAAGAAAGAAAAAGGAAGGGAAGAAAGAAAGAGAGAGAGAAAAGAAAGAAAGAAAGAAAAAGGAAGGGAAGAAAGAAAGAGAGAAAAGAAAGAAAGAAAGAAAAAGGAAGGGAAGAAAGAAAGAAAGAGAGAGAGAAAGAAAAGAAAGAAAGAAAGAAAAAGGAAGGGAAGAAAGAAAGAGAGAGAGAAAGAAACAGTTACCCATAAGGAGCAGGAAGGGAACACAGGATGAGAAAGAGACATCTCAACGTATACCCTCTTATGTTCTGTTTTGTGAATGTATGAATTATTCACGACAGACCTCACAAAAACATTAGTGACTGTAGTCTTACAAAGAACACATTGAGGCACCTGGGTGACTCAGTCGGTTAAGCGTCCGACTTCGGCTCAGGTCATGATCTCGCGGTTTGTGAGTTTGAGCCCCGCGTCGGGCTCTGGGCTGACGGCTCGGAGCCTGGAGCCTGCTGCGGCTTCTGTGTCTCCCTCTCTCTCTGCCCCTCCCCTGCTCGCTCTCTCTCTGTCAAATATAAATAAACATTAAAAAAATTAAAAAAAAAAAAAAAAAGAACACATCGGCTGATGGGGGAAAATGAACAGTTTTTGCCGGAGTACCCTATGCGTGCTATGCTCATTTCTGTTCGATGCCAAACCACTTGCCATCTTGCAAAGGTGTAAGTCCCCCCAACTCCTCTCCCTCTTGTGTTAGGGGCATGAGTCCTAGGTTACATATGGAAGGGGGAAGTTGCACGAGGGGAAGGCATGGCGAATCGTGCCATCGCCTGTCCGGCAGTGTGCAGCATGGGATGGCGGTGAACCCATGAGTTTTGGGTCTCCGTTCCGTCACCTAAGAAGTGGGCACAATAAATACCCACACTATTTCCCTCTCAACGTTGTAAGGGAAACACTGGATCTAAAAAAGTTGACCCTCAAGAGGTCTGCGTGCCTGACACGCTTATGGACTGCTAAATCAATCCATCGACCGATCACTCAATACGGCAAATGTATGTAACTTGAGGTGCTGGGCTTACAAAGAGTCTAAGGACAACTTTTCACCAGAGACGCTCACTGAGGAACAATGTAGCCTGAACAATACTCAAAAGGTATAAACTTTCGTATCGGAGCTGGCCACGTCATAGCTCTACGGCTTGGAACAAATGGCTTAATATTTCCGGGCCTTGGTTTTCTCATTTGTAAAAAGAGCATTATTGCATTGTCTCCTGTTTAGGGCTGCCATAAGGGTTGATGAAATACTAGTTGTAACATGCTTAGGGCATTACTTAGCACAGAGAGAGCAGTCGATGAACAACACCTAGAGATACCCAAGGCTTCCTTCGACTCAGTTTCTGTAACGGAGGGTCTATTAGTCAGGATTGTATGCTTGCAAGTAACTAGACACCCTTTCCTTTTTTCTTCCCCCTTAAGAAAGAGAAGAATTTGTGCCAAAGAACTGAAGGCTGAGAGTACATTTGTATTCCAGCTCTGGCGTGATCCAGGGGCTCAAACATCACTCCATCTTGGTTTCTCTGCTCCTCTCAGCAAAGCTTTGCTGTGTGTTGGGTTTAGTCCCAGGTGGTTCTCTCATGGGGTAGGCAGCTTCTGATGTGGCCCCTAAAGAGCCCGGCTTCCAGAAATGCTTGCTCTTGGCTAATCCCCTCCCCGTGGCCGGACCTAGAGACGCACTTCTAATAAGCTGAGTCGGCAAAAGTGATGAAATGTCACTTACGGAGACCGTCTTCCTTCTCGCTCACCCCGTCTTGTTCTCTCTTGCTGGCTTGCCCTGATGGAAGCCAGCTGCCATGTTGTGAGCTGCCTTATAGAGAGGTTCATGAGGCAAGATGTTGATGATAGCATCGGGCCAACAGCCAGTGAGGTAACAAGGTCTTCAACCCAGTGGACCATGAATCACTGAATCCTGTCAACAACCATGTGAACGAGCTTGGAAACAGATCTGTCCCCCTCATCTGAGCCTTCGGGGGAGACCCCAGCCCCGGCCAACAACTTGATTACAGCTTTGTGAGGAACCTTGAGACAGAAGTCCCAGTTAAGCTATGCTTGGACTCCTGACCCACAGAAACCCTGAGGTAGTAAATATTCTTTGTGTTAAGCCACTAAGTTTTGGGGTAATTTGTTATATGCAATAGATTAGTAATATATCTCTACTGGAAGATTTGGGGCAGGGCCAGCCTTATATCCTCAGAGCTCCAAGGAAAAGAAAGGTAGAGAGAGTGCCCTTTTCCTGATCATTCAAACAGAAGTCCCAGGATTTAGCCCCGGTTAGGCTTGATTGGCTTGCCTTGGGTCATCTGCCCATTCTTTAGACCAGGAAATGGCAACCTATGGTCAGTGGGCCAAATCTGGCCACTGCCTGTTTCTGTAAATGGGTTTTTTGGGAACACTGCCTCATTCATAGATGTTTATTGTCTGTGGCTGCTTTTGTGCTGAAACCACAGAGTTGAGTAGCTGCGACAGGGATTAGATGACCCCCTACATCTAAAGCATTTACTTTTGGGGCATCTGGGTGGCTCAGTCGACGGGTTAAGCGTCCAAATCTTGATTTTGGTTCACATCATGATCTCACGGTTCGTGAATTCAAGCCCCACATTGGGCTCTGCGCTGACAGAGTAGAGCCTACCTGGGATTCTCTCTCTCTCTCTCTCTCTCCCTCTCTCTCTCTGCCTTCCCCCTCCCACTCTGTCTCTCAAAATAAATAAATAAACATAAAAAAAAACTAAAAAAAAATTTTTACTATCAATTATTTCTGTTGAAATCAGCAACCATTTCTGTTGCTTTAGCAAGAATTTGCTGGTGCGCCTGGGTGGCTCAGTCGGTCGAGCATCTGACTTTGGCTCAGGTCATGATCTCACAGCTCATGGGTTCGAGCCCCGCGTCGGGCCCTGTGCCGACAGCTCGGAGCCTGGAGCCTGCTTCGGATCCTGGGTCTCCCTCTCTCTCTGCTCCTTCCCCACTCATGCTCTCTCTCTGTCTCAAAAAAAAAAAAAAAAAAAAAAAAAAAAAAAAAAAAAAAAGAAAAAGAAATAAGTTGCCGACCCTTCCTTTAGACCAGTAACTTTGACCAAGATCACGGGGTACTTTGATTGGCCAAGCATGTGACACACCCCTTCCCCTCATGCAGGGCGTGTGTCAGCCCCACTTGGAGCATATGGACTGAAGGTGGGGGCGGGGCAGATCCCTAAGGAACATCTAGGAAATGCTCAGGGGAAGAGGTAGTCAGCAGAGGGAGCAGAGGCTTAAGGCCTCTGCAGTGAACGTTTATGGTTTTGTACAACCACGCTACCCTATTTCCTCCGGGGAGGTGGTTCTTGTCGGACTGGCAGGGTTAGGGGAGGTCACGGAGAGGATGTGACCACCGGTTGACCCATGAGCTGGACCCCAGCCATCGGAGGCTTCTTCCTCCCTCCTCTCTACTTGAAATAGGGGTTCTGTTTGCCTTCCCCACCCCCACAAGCCGCCCCAAGGACGCAGCCTTGAGATAGTGATGTGGTGCTTAGACCGTCTGGATGGGATGGTACACGACTGAACCCAGTGCAGGCTTCCACATGAACTTTTGAGATTTGGCAGGAGGGTGTAGAGATCTCTTTGTCTTGCAGCCACCCAAGACAAGTGTCGTGTGTATGTTCCCTTGTATATTAAAGCTACCACCCTCTAGTATGGAGTGGCTTGACTCTTCAGTCTCTCCTTACCCTCTGGTACAGAGCTGGTTTCAGATTATACCCAGGAAGCTCCCGAGGAGGTTTTGCACAGACAGCTAGTTATGGAAAAGCCACAGATGGCCAGTGGGCAGGATGGGCTCGTCCTAGCTCACTGTATCCTCCAGACCACAGAGCGGCTCTAGGATTGGGCGTGTGCCTCAGCGGAGGGCCATTCCTGGGCTATTTATATACCAAAGCAGAGAGAGAGAGAAGGACTGCCCTCTGGGTTTGCTGAATTGGGATGATGTTAAAGCTGGAGCTGCTGTGACCATATCCTTCTGCCAAGTACCAAAAACAAAACAAAACAAAACAAAAAAAAACCCAAACCAACCCACAAAAAACCCATCTGCTCGAGGAAAGCATAAAGCCAAGCCAAGGTCAGCTGTATGGGCGTGATCATGAAAAAAGATGCCCACAAAACCACCTCCCTGGTGTAGGTCCTAAGTTCCCTGGGGCTTAGCCCTGTGTTTCTTTCTTAGATTCTGGAAACTACCCACTGTCTGTCCAAAGTGTTCTTACTTCTGCTAGTTTTAGTATGTTTCCTGTTACGTGTAACCAAAAGAATGTTGAAAATATCTGATCAAACTGGAGACAAAGACCGGACAGGGGCTTCTGAAGTCAGGAGAAAGCAAAAACCCAAGGTGGAAGCCACAGGGTATGTGAAAGAGACAGAATAGAGGTGAGGTGCAGCACTGAAAAAAGAAATCCAAACAAACAGATCGATGGGGAATATCTGAGTCTCATCTATGGCAGAGAAAATACCCAAGAATTCCCAGAACTAATAAGCTGTACCTAGAGCCTCTGACCTCCTGAAGTCCAGCGGCCAAGCTTTCACTGTTTTGTATTACACAGACCTTCTCACATTTTTGTTACCACCTGGGTCTTACCAGCTTGTAAACGCTGGATTAAAAGTCCCTTTGGGGCTCCTGGGTGGCTCAGTCAGTTAAGTATCTGACTTGGGCTCAGGTCGTGATCTCGTGGTTCGTGGGCTTGAGCCCTGCATCAGGCTTCATGTTGGTGGTGCAGAGTCTGCTTGGGATTCTCTCTCTCTCTCTCTCTCTCTCTCTCTCTCTCTGCCCTTTCCCTACTTGTTCACTTTCTCTCTCTCTCTCTCTCTCTCAAAATAGATAAATAAACTTAAAGGAAAAAGGAGGGCCTTTAAGAATGAACCAGTTTACAGGTGCCTGGCTGGCTCGATTGGGACTCTTGATCTCAGGGTTGTGGGTTCCAGCCCCACGTTGGGGTTAGAGATTACTTAAAAATAAAATCTGAAAACAGAATGAACTAGTTTCACATGAGCTGATACGGAATGATTTCTGAATCTTCAGGCCCAGATGGTGGTGTGAAATGATTCCACCCTGTCAGGGTGCCTGCTGGCTAGAAAAAGTGCCTGGCACCTAGTAGGTGCTGAATAAACTTTACAGAATAAATCCTGAAAGATATATTGTTAAATGGAAGAAAAAGAAAAAAAAAAGAGAAGACCCCCTACAGGACAGTATGTCGAGTAAGGGCCCACTGAAAAGAAGCAAGAAGAAAAAGAAACGAAAACTACACATACAAGCATGTGTTAGCACATGGTTGCTTTGGGGGAAGGGAGGCGAGAATCCGGTGAGGTAAGGAGAATAATTTTTCATGAGATACCACATTGAAATGTTTGAATTTTTCCAGTCTGTGCATGTATTACCTTTTCAATGAATAATGTACTGTAATGGAAAGATACTCCATAGAGCAAATACAGGGGCGTCTGGGTGGCTCAGTCGGTTGAGCGTCCAACTGGCTCCGGTCACCATCTTGTTATTTGTGGGTTCGAGCCCCATGTCTGGCTCCACACTGACAGCTCAGAGCCTGGAGCCTGCTTCAGATTCTGCATCTCCCTCTCTCCCTGCTCCTTCCCCACTCGCGCTCTGTCTCTGTCTCTCTGTCTCAAAAATAAATAAACGTTAAAAAGCAAATATAGTAACATGGTGATAGAATCTTCATGCAAAGCCTATGGGTATTCACCAGAAAATTCTTTCAGTTTGCTGTACGTTTGAAACTTTTTACAAAAAAAAATTGGGGGACGGAATTACTTTAAGAAGTTCCCCTTCTGTGATGAAATCAAAGGCCGGCCGTGAAGCTGGTACCACCCAGCTCTCGGAAGGGAGGCGAGATCCCATGACAGTGGTGGGGGGCAGCCTTCTGCCTCAAGGTGCCAAGGAGCTGGCTCAGTGCCGGCAACAGAAACCGTTGGCCAGTTGAACCAGAAGAGTAACTTACTGGCAGCTAAGTGCCTCGATGGGCGTGGAGAGCCTGGCCGGGGTGATGAGCAGCGGGGGAGGCAGACCAGACAGGTGTCCCCATGACATGCTCCGTGGGGACCATCTGCTTTGGATAACGCAGGGAGACTTCTCTGCTACTGACGCCGAAACCCCGAAGCTGGACCCCACGCGGCCCCCATCCCGCCATCGCACCCAGTTTACACGTCCGCTGAAACGCTGCCACTGTGAGTGAATTCCGATCCCTCCCGTCTGGGGCAGGAGCATCCGGCGGGCCAAGCCCAGGTCATGTGCTTGTCCTCCAGCTCCAAGGAAGGGGTGGGAGTGGCCGATGTGCACCGGCTGGTGCCGTGGCAGGTAGGGCACTGCCCTCCACCCAGGTGAGCGCGGGGACCGCACAGGGCGGAGGTGGCTTGCGAGCAGCCCTGACAATGACGGGTGCGAGGTCTGGGTGGCTTCACCAAGGACGCATGTGGGCTGAGCGAGCGGCTCATTAGCGCTGCTCTTGTATCCGGCTACATCAATTGACCGCCTACTGTGTGCCAGCTACTCCACGTGCATTAGTTTATTTAACCCTACTTTACGAGGCTCTAAGGTAGGTACTGTTATTATTCCCGCCATACAGGAAAAGACACTGAGGTTCGGAGAGGTTAGGTCGCTTGCTGGGTCAAATATTTGGGAAGATGCCGAACCGGGATTTGAGCCCAATTCTTTCGGACTCCAGGGCCCCTGTTCTTTTATTTTTTTAGTTTCTAATTTTTAAGTTCTCATTGGGCCTTCGACATACCCATCTTTTATTTTTTGATGTTTATCATTTATTTTTGAGAGAGAGACAGAGTGCGAGTGGGGGGCTGAAAGAGAGGGAAGACACAGAATCGGAAGCAGGCTCCAAGCCCTGAGCTGTCAGCACAGAGCCCGACGCGGGGCTCGAACTCACAGACCGCGAGATCATGACCTGAGCCGAAGTCAGATGCTTAACTGACTGGGCCACCCAGGAGCCCCAACATACCCATCTTTTAAACTGTTTGTCTTTCTGAAGACCCTGGTAAGTGAGAGGTAGCTTGAAACGAACAGAATCCTCTGTGGGAAGGTGTGAAGTCTCATAAAAGTGAGGCATCTCCAGCACTATGTTCCTTCTGTGCGTCTGCTCCTGGGGGGTGCTGGGTCTCAGAGCCAACCGGCAAAATGCTGCCTTGAACAAAAGATGCCCTATGGAGGCCAACAGGTCCTACGTAGACTGGGTGGGGAGTCCTATGGGCAGGTGTCCTTGCCCATGAAAGGAAAATGAAATTAAAATTTAAAAAAAGAAAAAAAAGGAAAGAAAAGGAGGCAAAACAAGATGGGAGGAGAGACCTGATATATTTATATCCAAATGGTACTTTTTCATCACACTTGTGTTGAAAGTGATTTTATTTCATTTTTTAAAAAACATTCTTGAGAGAGAGAGAGAGAGAGAGAGAGAGAGCAAGTGTGAGCAGGGAGGGGAAGACAGAGGGAGACAGAGGATCCCAAGCAGGCTCCATGCGGACAGCACAGAGCCTGATGTGGGGCTCGAACTCATGAACCACGAGATCATGACTTCAGCTGAAGTCTGACGCTTAACCTACTGAGCCACCCAGGTGTCCCAAAAGCTATTTTAGTCAAAGGCGAAAGATTTATTTGATCTGAAGAGAAACCAGAGTATGAAAGCTATTTTAAAGTAGTATTGTAGGGAAAACATTATCTCACTCGTTCAAATAAATACTGAATACTGGATATGGTAATTCTTATTCTATCATACATTGACGTTTTCACTCATCGTCTCCTGTATTAGTCAGTCTTTGCTGGTGTAACAAACAAAAATCTCAGTGGCTTTCCACAACAGATATTTATTTTCTTTTTTCTAGGTCTGTGAGTTCATTGTGGCTCTGCTGGCTTTGGCTCTAGGCTGAGGGTTGGGTTGAGGTCAGTTCCATTTGTCTGCCCGTTTCTGCTTGGGCCGTCAGCCACACAGGGCACGTTCTTCTCAGGACAGGTCACTTGAGAATAAGAGGATAAGCCGAATCGTACAGGCACATTAATGAATGTGAGATTTTCCCCATCAGGTCCACTAGTACTCCATTAGCCACAGGAAATCACATGGCTTTGCCCCAGATCAGTGGGGGTGGGGAAGCACATTTCACCCACCATGATGCCGATGGGCGAGGGTGGATGCATAGAATTCTGTCCCAGGGAGAGAGTGTCGAGTTGGAACAATAACCTGATCTACCGCAGCTGTTAACATTGAAAACTGGAATACAATCACACAGTGAAGCATAAACAGATTGGTAAAGGCTGACAGAGACGTTTATACTCCTAATCAATTAATGTCTAAAGCATCAGGTCAGAGACCCCACCTTTGATCAGCTTTGGGGCATGGGACTTGTTCTTTTCTTCGGAAAACTGACCTGTGGGATGCGACACTCTAATATCTGCTTTGTGTTGCATTGCTGCATCGTACTGCTAGGGCTAAGCTCTAGTCATTAGCCGACAGCTTCTGGCCGTGGCCTTCCATCAGTCACAACGGCACGTTGGAAGCTGATTCACATCTGCTCTCCCAACATCATTCTCAACGGTGCCTCTTCACTCCCATAGGTGTCCCAGTTTGGACGGTGAACTGTACGATCGTCTTTTATTTATGGTATACGTGTGGCATTGTTTTCTCCTGCGATAAACAACCTTCCCAGGCGCCAAATGCACCACGAAGAACACCGATCTGTGTTCTTCCTTTTTCCCCTTTTCCCTTCTGGAAAAATGCTCCAATCGCAAAGGACCCCTCTCCCTCCAGACCTTCGTAGGTTCCCGCCCCCCCTTAGAATGCTCACTCCCCATTTCTTAGTTCCTGCTTTTCACCTGTGGCTATTACTGGGCATTTTGACCTTCCGTAGGCAGCCTCCCCTGGGCGGTCCAAACCTGGGTCACCTGGCTTCCTCGTCATGCTTTCGTGTCCCCCACGAGAGCACTTATGTGCTGTCTGCCTTATGAGACCGTGAGCTCCCAGAGGGCAAGGGTCCTGCCTGCCTCGCAGCACCAACAGCATATTTGCAGAGTGAATGCAATTGCTATTCTTGTTTTAATTTTTATCATGATATATGTCAGGCACGCGCAAGGCATAGAGAAAAATTCTCACATCATCCTCATTGTCTACCTGCCGTTGTTCGTTTTCTCCCTTTTCCAGCCACATTTACACTGAAAAGCACTCTCATGTTTCGCTTAGGGTTTTTCCACTGGCTTTTCCCTCTGGAATTCTCCTCCCCTTTGTAACCACATGGCTTCCTCCCTCATTCCAGTCTTTGTTCTGATCTTAACTTCTCAGGGAGGACTTCCCCGACCACCCTATTTAAAACATCAACCCCTCTCCCCCTACCGAACTCCCCTCCCCCCCAGCACTCATCACCTCCTGAGACTGTTATAACACACTTTCGTATTCTGTTTGCTGTGTGTTGTCTGTTTCCCCGCCCTGGAAGGTGGACTCCATGAAGGCAAAGATCACTCTCTGCTCATTGATAACCCTCAAGTTTCCAGAACTGGATCTGGCGCATGGTAGGTGGCCAAAAAACACTTATTGTATGAATGAATGAATGAATGAATGAGTTCCATGAACATTTACTGAGCGCTTTTTCCGGGGGTGCAGAGTGGTCAGGATCAGTCTCAGCCCTCCAGACCCACAGTTTTGGTAGAGGAAACAATGGTGCCCTGGACAATAAACAGCTTCAAGGCAGGGGCTCAATCATTCAACCCGGTGTCTTCGCCCCCCTGACCTGTCCCTCGTTCTGTACACGCAGCCGGAACGATTCTACCAATGAACTGCCAGTATCATAAGAGTGGATGGGATCCAGAACATTCGCTCTATAGTCTCCCTTGTTCTAAGAACTAAATAACATCTAGTTCCACCTTCAGAATCCCGTGTAGCAACTCTCAGGGCAAGGATAATACTGGAAAAACGTAGTCCAAGGTAAATGACCATCACCATTGCTCAAAACCACACCAGCATTAAAAAAGTAACTTCCTAATTCTTCTCAAATGTCATAGTTAATTTTCGAAAAAAAAAAAAAAAGTAAATACGATATGAGTATGGAGGGATGTTATTTCCTGGGGGCTCAGGGATGCCATTGTTGTTGCCAGAAGAAACTTCAGAGCTTTCTTCTGGTCCATTCTTGATTTTGGGGTAGTTGGTGGTAGGAGGCGGCAGTTAAATGCTTAGTAAGTACCTGGCCTGCAATGAGTGCTCAATGGACGTTAGCTTAGTAGGAGAACGGAGCACCTCCTTGGCCCACCACCTCCACCTGTCCTACTCACCTGAGTGAGAAATGTCCCATCCCCCTGCCATGCCCTCCCATTTTCATGTTGGCCCCTGGGCTCGTATCTACTGCTCTGTCTTTGTGTTCAAGCGAAGGCGGATGGATGTGCCCTGCTGTTTACTGGATTTCCGACGCGGGATTCTGGCTCCAGAAGAAGATCTGAATCACTGTGTGATTCAAATCAAATCAAATCAACTAGCCGTGGGACCCGGGGTCAGCTGCTTACCCTTTCTATCGCTCAATCTCATCAGCTCTAAGATGGGGAGGGTAATAACAGCTCCTTAAGGGGCTGCTGGGGACGTTCACTGAATTAGTGTGACTGACCCAGAGTAGTTGCACAATACGCAGCGGGTATCATGATCAAAGTTCACAAATAATTCGAAAAATCTGAATATATGAATATCTTACAAACAAGGGCTAATAGGAAAGCAACCTAAATTTCCACCAACTGGTGAACAGATAAACAAAACGTGGCCTGTCCAGACAGTGGAATACTATTCAGCACTGAAACATCCTACAACACGAACGTTGACAACGTTACGCTGAATAAGAGCCATCAGTCGCAAAAGATCCCGTATGGTATGATTCCAGGGATGTGAAATGCTCAGAAAAGGCAAAAATGTAGAGCCAGAAAGCAGATTTGTGGTTGCCAGAGGCTGGGAAGAGGGAGGAACGGAGAGTGATTCCTACAGAGCCGGGGTTTCTTCTTGGGGTATCGAAAATGTTCCGCAATTACATACTGGTAATGGTTGCACAATGTTAGTGAATATACTAAAAATTGTTAAATTATACAGTTTCAAGGGTGGGGGCACCTGGGTGGCTCGGTCGATTAAGCATCTGACTTCAGCTCAGGTCATGATCTCACGGTTTGTGAGTTCAAGCGTGTCGGGCTCTGCTTCGGATTCTGTGTCTCCCTCTCTCTCTGCTCCTCCCTGGCTCACGTTCTTCCTCTCTCTCAAAAATAAATGAACGTTAATCAAAATTTAAAATTATACAGTTTTAAGGGTGAACTGTCTGGTATATGAATATTGTCTTAATAACGCTTTTGTAAAAAAAAAAAAATAAACTAGGGCAAAACAAATACAAGTGAGTATCTTTCTGCCCAACCCACATCTTCTCCCTGTAGAACGAACCTTCTCTTGCATTTCTCATGTTGGTTATAATCTCCCAGCCCCGGGGCTGACTTTTCCATTAAGCTCAGTGGGCATGATGCTCAGAGTCCATGAAAGTGCTTCAGAAATCAAAAGAAAATATATTTAATATGATCCAGCCTGGCTCATCCATCTTTATACCCACACAGTTGTAAAATATAATTTTAAATGTGTGCGTGTGTGTGTGTGTGTGTGTGTGTGTGTGGGAAGGGGGCTTATGCAGGGGAAAAGTACCCACAACCCAGGACAATAGCAATGTGGCCTTGCTGGTTCTTAATAAATCAATATTAGACTGTTACCTTTCTGGGAGCCTGTGTTCTCTGTTTTGGGGACTTTTGGGGGGGCCCTGATTTGCTCTCATAACAGGATGAAGTCAGAGGCACCAAGCGAAATTAGAAAGCTAAACCAAACAGAGTGAAAAAGGTAATCTTGGCTCTGAGCGTTAGCCACTAGCCGGGTACTCAGGGCTGGGGAAGGAAGTGATGATGTATGAAGCGGGCTGGGCTCAGGGGCCATCAGGCCAGTCACCAGCAGAGGGACCTTGGGTGAGTCACGTGACCTCTGTCTCACTCTGTTTTCCCATCTTACTGGAAGCACAGAAATAAGTAGTGAGAGACCATTTCCAAGAGTGAAGGGTCGGGGCGCCTGGGTGGCTCAGTCAGTTAAACGTCTGACTTCAGCCAGGTCATGATCTCACGGTTCGTGAGTTCGAGCCCCGTGTCGGGCTCTGTGCTGACAGCTCAGAGCCTGGAGCTTGCTTCCGATGCTGGGTCTCCCTCTCTCTCTGCCCCTCCCCCACTCACTCTCTCTCTCAAAAAATGAATAAACATTAAAAAAGATTAGAGAAAAAAAGTGAAGGGTTGGCTTAAACGAGAGTTCACCCTTTGCAGCCTGTGTTGTTGAACCTGTCGTTCGTGGGCTAAGAGCGGGAGTCCCGTGGTGGGAAAGCCCTACGGGGTTGAATCTGGTTCCTCAGACCACCTCAGACAATTTCTTTTCTTTTTTTAATGTGTTCTTTATTTACTTTGAGAGAGAGACTTAGAGTATAAGCAGGGGAGGGGCAGAGAGAAAGGGAGAGACAGAGAGAGAGAGAATCCCAAACAGGCTCCATGCTGTCAGTGCAGAGCCTGACGTGGGGCTCGAACTCACGAACTGTGACATCGTGACCTGAGCCGAGACCAAGAGTCCGACGCTTAGCCAGCTGAGCCACCCAGGCGCCCCGACCTCAGATAATTTCTGACCTCCAGAAAGGACAGCAGCACAGCACTGAAGGAACCAGGAGGGGTGGAGGAGAAAACCACTGGCGCTTTTAGTCTCTACTGAAATCGTTCCCAAAGATCCAAATCTGGCTAATGGATTGAAGAGAAATTTCAGTTGCAAGCATTTCGTTTTTACTTCTCCGAGGAGAATTCTTCCGAAGCCCAAACCGGAAAGGATGAGTTACTGAAAAGAAAAAGCGTTCAGTAGCTAGGATGCACGCAGTCACCGTGTTCCAGGACACAGCCCTTGGGTTCTTGATCTCCTCGAGAGAACCCGTGTCACAGTACAGGTGTGCATTCACCAGCTCTGCTCGGCCGGGGGGAATAAGTGCAAATACGACACGGAGGCATTTGGGTGTGCCCAGGTTCACCGCAAAGAGGCGAACTCTGAGTTCCCCGAATCATACTGTAAACTAAGGCGCACCAAAATTAGATCCGTCATTCACATCTGGGGGTGGGCTCGGCGGGCACGCCAGGAAAGCCTGCCCAGTCTCACTTAGTATCCCACGAAGGTCCCTCTGCCCATGGATTCCTGCAAACAAGCCCTGATTTAGCAAGCGGGCTGAAGGTCCTGACCAGCAAAAACACACTGATTAGAACGAAGGCAGGTCACTTGAGTGTTGGCTCTAGGTTGAAACTTCTTAGGGCTAACGGCTGTGTGACCTGGGGAAGGTCTCTTACCTTCTCTGAATCTCTGGTTCTATACCTTGATGTTTCACAACTGCCTGGATCAGAAATATCCCCAGAGGGGCTAGATTTTCTTTTTTTTTATGTTTATTTACTCATTTTAAGAGAGAGAGAGAGAAAGAGTGCAAGCACAAGCAGGGGAGGGGGAGAGAGAGAAGGAAAGAGAGAATCCCCAGGAGGCTCCGCACTGTCAGCGCAGAGCCTGATGTGGGGCTCGAACCCACAAACCACGAGCTAGATCATGACCTGAGCCAAAATCAAGAGCCAGACACTTAACCGACTGAGCCACCCAGGCGCCTCCCAGAGGTGCTAGATTTAAAATACAGATTATCAGGACCTGTCCAGAGGCACCGTATTGGAGTTTCTGCAGCTGGGCTGTGTCCGTGGGCACTTAAAGCACATTTTTTCAGCTGATTCTTACACCAGGCCAGTTGAGAAACACATCCTTCCCAGCACAATGTGAGGGATAACACTACCGCCCTCATGGGTGGAGGGGAGCATTAAATGAGATTATTGCGTACAGCATTCAGCCTGGTGGTGGCACATCGTGGGTCAAGAAATCTCAGCTTTTACCACTGAAAATCATTACTGCCATTTATTTAATAAATATTTATTATGCACCTACTATGTGCAGGGTCCAGATCAAGGGTTGGCAACCTATGGCCCAGCACCTGTTTTTTGCGGGACCTGTAAGCTAAGCATGGTTTTCACAGTTTTTTTGAATGGCTGAAAAAAAATACAAAAGGAAAAGGGTATTTCCTGACATGTGAAAATTTTATGAGATTCAGATTTCGATGCCCATAAGTAAAGTTTTACTGGAACACAGCCACACCTACTCCTTTATGTACTGTCTACGGCTCCCAGGATACGTGGTGGAGTTGAGTAGTCGTAACAAAGACCGTGTGGTCCACAGAGCTGAAAATATTTGCTGTCTGGCTCTTTACACAGAAAGTTAGAGCTGAACCACCGCTCTAGGGACAGAGACTTCAGGTAAGGTTCTTGTGTTTCAGGAGTAAACAAAGGTTTTTCAAGAGGTTTATGGGATTAATGGAGGAAATCAATTCTCAGATCCTTGATTTCTGTGTGTACTTTTTCCTAACCTTGATCATTTGAGAACTCATCATGAATAATCTGTACTGAATCAACGCACAGGGCTGTAAAATCTCTGGGATGCCAGAAAAATAAAAAGCACAAAATGTGGGCACTTAGGGTGTCAGTGTTGAGAAGGTAAGTGCTCCATGCCTGGGAGAGAAATCCCAGGTGGTTTTCACCTCTTTGCTTTTACCCAAATGGACCCAATTAGTTAGGATCAATCATTATGTGGTTTTCTGGCATGTAATTCAGAAGGCATTAAAATAATTGAGAAGCATCACTATAACAATACAATTTCTGTTTCCATATCCTTATATGAAAGAGACTTCTCAGGGTTTACACCAATTAAAAAGAGAATAACTGAAAATTGCATGTATCTTATTCCAGCAGTTGGTAAAAAATTTTTTTTTTTTTTTTTTTGAGAAAGGTAACATTCTTCAAGGATATATAAGCTGATTTAAAAAGTAGGCCTATCTGGGGAGTCTGGGTGGCTCAGTCGGTTGAGTGTCCGACCTTGGCTCAGGTCATGATCTCACAGTTTGTGAGTTCAAGTGTGTCGGGCTCTGTGCTGACAGCTCGGAGCCTGGAGCCTGCTCTGGATTCTGGGTCTCCCTCTCTCTCTGTGCCTCCCCCGCTCATGCTCTGTCTCTCTCAAAAATAAATAAAACATTAACAAAAAAAATAAAAAAAAAAAGTACGCCTATCTAGCTCATCAAGATATATATTACCAGTAAGATTTTGCTTATCTTTAATAGTTACTTATCAAAATGTATAATATATTTCTGTAGTTTACCACATCCCAATAGAAATTTTTTTTTTAAGGTTTATTTATTTAAGTAATCTCCACACCCAATGTGGGACTCAAACTCATGACCCCGAGATCAAGAGTCACATGCTCTTCCAACTGAGCTGGCCAGGCGCCCCCCGCCCCCCCCCCCCCCAAGTTATTTCTAGTGATGATCTGATGTAGAAAAAAAAATGTTTAAAGCTTGGAGCTCTAGCCAAATGGGTGCAGCCACCATGGCAAACACTGTGGAGTTTCCTTAAGAAAACTGAAAATTGAGCCACCATGTGGGTATTGGTCCGAAGAAGATGAAAAAAACACTAGCTCGAAAAGATATCTGTATCCTCACGTTTATCGCAGTGTTACTTACAGCAGCCAAGTCATGGAAGCAGCCTAAGTGTCCATCAATAGATGAATGGATAAATTCATATGTGAATATTACTCAGCCATAAAAAAACGAGTGCTTGCCCTTTGCGGCAACATGGATGGGTCTAGAGGGTCGTCTGCTAAGGGAGATGAGGTCAGAGAGAGAAAGACAAATACCATATGATCTCACTTACATATGAAATCTGAAAAACAAAGCAAATGAACAAACAAAACACACTCATAAATACAGAGAAGAAACTGATGGTTGCTGGATGGCAGGTGGGTGGGGAGATGGGCAAATTAGGTGAAAGGGATTAAGAGGCACATCCTTCTGGTTAGAAAATAAATAAGCAGGGGGATGTAACGTACAGCATAGGCAATACAGTCAGCAATACTGTCAAAACTTTGTCTAGTGATGGATGGTAACTTACATTGGGGCTCATTTTGTAATATATATGTATATTACATATGTAAGGTATACGTATGTATATGTAATATATATGTAACAAATCATACTTGAAACTACTATAACATTCTGTGTCAATTATACTTCAGTTAGAAAAAAAAAAGCTAGGAGCTGCATGGTCATAGGGAATAAAAAAATGCAAATTTCAAATGAGATAACCCTACTTTTGTTGCTGAGAAGTAGGAGGGCACGTGCGACAAAAAATTTTTCTAGATCGTAACATTTGCCACATCCAAGCCCTTCGGGTCCCCCTATTCTGGAAGCTTCAGTGACAGACTGGTTCTGTCACTTTGATTGGGCGAGGGGAGTGAGGTGAGTTTCCACGTTTTCCCCTAGCGACACTGACATTTTGTCTCAGCGTGGCTGGTCCCTGGATCTAGGGCATCTGCGAATTGGATGAGATCAGTATCAAACCTTTAATCTCCACTAGAACAGACTTTAAAGATCACTGGAGAGAAAAGAATCCTATGTCCAAAGCTATCTTTCATCTGCCAGGACCAGGGGAATGCCCACTGAGGTGCCCGTTCTGAAAAACATACTCAAGAAAGCACTCTTAACGGAATAAGGATCAGAGTAAAGATGTGAAAGAGGGGAAGAGGAAGAGTAATATAGGAAATGATGACAAACAATGACCATTGTCATCTTTGGCCAAATGTAAGTGGGTGATAATAATGCGGGAATTGAGACAGACCACAGGACAAATCTTAACAAAAGCTTGGAAATAAACTCATGAACTGTCTCGGCAAAACTCAGGATTTGGGGAGGGGGTTTTTGGAAGACATGACGTCCAAGGGTCCCCTGTCATGGGGGAGGAGGTTTTTTGGGGGAGGTTGGGGCATGGTTAATATTTATATTTGAGACAGCAATAGAGAAATGTAAATTTATGTATTTTTTAAGTTAAATATTTATTTATTTAATGGGGGGGGGGCAGAGAGAGAGAGGCAGAGAGAGGGAGAGAGAGAATCCCAAGCAGGCTCCATGCTGTCAGCACAGAGCCATTCATGGGGCTCAATCCCATGAACCACGAGATCATGACCTGAGCTGAAATTAAGAGTCAGACGCTTAACCGACTGAGCCCCCCAGGCGCCCGGAGAAATGTAAGTTTAAAAATGATCCGTAAAGCTCGGAAAGTAACTGTTAGCAGAACAGAGACGTTTGCAAGAACTTTCAAGAGAAAAGAGAAAAGCTAAAAAGGAAAAGGGAGAAAAATCACAAAGTTTAATAAACAAAATATTCAATAACACAGTAGTGAATGTACGAATGATAATTCTCCTACCAAAGAAAAAAGGAAGCTGATAAAAGAAAGATATTAAATAACAGAGTAGGCAAAAGTAAGCCAGGCACAGGTAAATGAATATAAAATAGGACTTAGAATATTATTATGATATTATAATATAATATATAATATAATTTAAGGTCAAAAGCTACTGAATGGAAAGAACTGGTATAGAAAAGGAAAAAAGGTAAAATTGACAAGGAATATACAACAACCATAAACTTGTACTCTGCAAACGACATAGGGCAATGGGGCACCTGGGGGCTCAGTCGGTTGAACGACCGACTTCGGCTCAGGTCATGATCTCACGGCTCTTGGGTTCGAGCCCTGCGTCGGGCTGTGTGCTGACAGCTCGGAGCCTGGAGCCTGCTTCGGATTCTGGGTCTCCTTCTCTCTCTGCCCCTCCCGAACTCATGCTCTGTCTCTTTCTGTCTCAGAAATAAATAAACATTAAAAAAAAAAAAGTGACACAGGGCAAAGTACAATAAAGCAAAACACCCTAGTAGTTATATGAAAGGCTTGGTTAAGGGGCGCCTGGGTGGCTCTGTCAGTTAAGCCTCGAACTTCAGCTCAGGTCATGATCTCGCGGTTTGTGAGTTCGAGCCCCGAGTCAGGCTCTGTGCTGACAGCTCAGAGCCTGGAGCTTGCTTTGGATGCTGTATCTCCCTCTGTCTCTCCCCTTCCCCTGCTCACACACACTCTCTCTCTCAAAAATAAAGATTTAAAAAAATAAATAAAATTACTTCTTTCAAAATCTATCAAATAGACAAAAACTGAGAGAGGATTAGAGGAACTGAATAGCTCAGTCACCATGCTTACTTCATAGATAACCCGCCAGTCCAAGCAAAACCTGGGCACGTGCATGGCCTTAGAGAAAACTAATAAATTACAAAAAGCACGTATTTCACAGATCACACGCTCACTCTGAACATCAGAAGCTATAATCCAAAACACAGTTTCACAAATTGTAAATACTCGAAAAATAAGAAACGGGTCTCTGTATAAACCCTTGGATTCTGTTCCGACAAC
The DNA here is from genome assembly GCF_023721935.1 of Panthera uncia. Classification (NCBI taxonomy): domain Eukaryota; kingdom Metazoa; phylum Chordata; class Mammalia; order Carnivora; family Felidae; genus Panthera; species Panthera uncia. Next base: position 1,103 of record NW_026057620.1, on the reverse strand, counting down.
CCACCAAACCAAGCAACCCACCCTAAAATTGAAATGACGAAGCATCTAGAAATTTAGGAAAGAAGGATACTTCATATAAGAATCTATAGGGGGACGCCCGGGTGGCTCAGTCGGTTGAAGCGTCCGACTCTTGGTTTTGGCTCTGGTCACGATTGCATGGTTTGTGAGTCTGAGCCCTGCATCAGGCTCTGTGCTGACAGCCTGGGGCCTGCTTGGGATTCTCCCACCTTCTCTGCCCCTCCCCCACTCGTACTCTCTCTGTCTCTCTCAAAAATAAGTAAATAAACTAAAAAAAAAAAAAAATCTACAGGGATATGGACATCACGGACATTTCTGGAAGACCCCGAAATAGGCAAAAATGATTGCTGGGTATCCTGTCTGTTCCCAGCTCTGGGTTACTGAATTCTCGACAGGTTAGTGCCTTTTGTTGGTTTTGAGATATTTGGCAACTTTGTGAGTCACAGGAAAGTATGATAACGCAAATACCTCATCCACGGGAATGCAAAGGCACTTTGTCAGGTGGAATGCAGTGGCTTTTGCCCACGAGACACTGAGCAGTGGTGCCCGTGTCTGTGAATTCACTGTAACATTTCTGATCGGGTATGTGAGTGTACGTGCACCGAATTCTCCTTCGCACCTGCTGTAACCTGTGGAAACCAATGCCCTCGTTAATATTTTCGCTACATTTCACTCATGAATATTTTATGTTTGTGTCACGTCACATGTGACTGTCATTTGTGACAGTCCTGATTTAAACCCTTTAAAAGATTATCTTTTTAACAGAGGCGAAGTCACCGTGGAAAATACATAGCTTTCGATGCTTTCATTATGAAAGGCTGAAAATAAGTGAATGCTCAGGAAATTAGAGGAACAAACTAAACGGAAAGAAAAGTAGGAAAACGAATGAATAAAGAGAAAAGAGAAAATAATAAAATGGAGGAGGGTAAGCCAAGTAAATAAAAGCAAAAGCTTTTACTCTAATATTTTTACTTTTACTTTAATACAAGTGGACAACAGACAATCCTTTTGGCAAACTGAGGAGCAGACTGAAAATACAAAAAAAAAAAAAAAAAAATCAAAACAAAAACAGAAACACCCCCTAG
>NW_026057619.1:0-19513 GCF_023721935.1 Panthera uncia | reverse complement strand
AGAGAGAGAGAAAAGAAAGAAAGAAAAAGGAAGGGAAGAAAGAAAGAGAGAGAGAAAAGAAAGAAAGAAAGAAAAAGGAAGGGAAGAAAGAAAGAGAGAAAAGAAAGAAAGAAAGAAAAAGGAAGGGAAGAAAGAAAGAAAGAGAGAGAGAAAGAAAAGAAAGAAAGAAAGAAAAAGGAAGGGAAGAAAGAAAGAGAGAGAGAAAGAAACAGTTACCCATAAGGAGCAGGAAGGGAACACAGGATGAGAAAGAGACATCTCAACGTATACCCTCTTATGTTCTGTTTTGTGAATGTATGAATTATTCACGACAGACCTCACAAAAACATTAGTGACTGTAGTCTTACAAAGAACACATTGAGGCACCTGGGTGACTCAGTCGGTTAAGCGTCCGACTTCGGCTCAGGTCATGATCTCGCGGTTTGTGAGTTTGAGCCCCGCGTCGGGCTCTGGGCTGACGGCTCGGAGCCTGGAGCCTGCTGCGGCTTCTGTGTCTCCCTCTCTCTCTGCCCCTCCCCTGCTCGCTCTCTCTCTGTCAAATATAAATAAACATTAAAAAAATTAAAAAAAAAAAAAAAAAGAACACATCGGCTGATGGGGGAAAATGAACAGTTTTTGCCGGAGTACCCTATGCGTGCTATGCTCATTTCTGTTCGATGCCAAACCACTTGCCATCTTGCAAAGGTGTAAGTCCCCCCAACTCCTCTCCCTCTTGTGTTAGGGGCATGAGTCCTAGGTTACATATGGAAGGGGGAAGTTGCACGAGGGGAAGGCATGGCGAATCGTGCCATCGCCTGTCCGGCAGTGTGCAGCATGGGATGGCGGTGAACCCATGAGTTTTGGGTCTCCGTTCCGTCACCTAAGAAGTGGGCACAATAAATACCCACACTATTTCCCTCTCAACGTTGTAAGGGAAACACTGGATCTAAAAAAGTTGACCCTCAAGAGGTCTGCGTGCCTGACACGCTTATGGACTGCTAAATCAATCCATCGACCGATCACTCAATACGGCAAATGTATGTAACTTGAGGTGCTGGGCTTACAAAGAGTCTAAGGACAACTTTTCACCAGAGACGCTCACTGAGGAACAATGTAGCCTGAACAATACTCAAAAGGTATAAACTTTCGTATCGGAGCTGGCCACGTCATAGCTCTACGGCTTGGAACAAATGGCTTAATATTTCCGGGCCTTGGTTTTCTCATTTGTAAAAAGAGCATTATTGCATTGTCTCCTGTTTAGGGCTGCCATAAGGGTTGATGAAATACTAGTTGTAACATGCTTAGGGCATTACTTAGCACAGAGAGAGCAGTCGATGAACAACACCTAGAGATACCCAAGGCTTCCTTCGACTCAGTTTCTGTAACGGAGGGTCTATTAGTCAGGATTGTATGCTTGCAAGTAACTAGACACCCTTTCCTTTTTTCTTCCCCCTTAAGAAAGAGAAGAATTTGTGCCAAAGAACTGAAGGCTGAGAGTACATTTGTATTCCAGCTCTGGCGTGATCCAGGGGCTCAAACATCACTCCATCTTGGTTTCTCTGCTCCTCTCAGCAAAGCTTTGCTGTGTGTTGGGTTTAGTCCCAGGTGGTTCTCTCATGGGGTAGGCAGCTTCTGATGTGGCCCCTAAAGAGCCCGGCTTCCAGAAATGCTTGCTCTTGGCTAATCCCCTCCCCGTGGCCGGACCTAGAGACGCACTTCTAATAAGCTGAGTCGGCAAAAGTGATGAAATGTCACTTACGGAGACCGTCTTCCTTCTCGCTCACCCCGTCTTGTTCTCTCTTGCTGGCTTGCCCTGATGGAAGCCAGCTGCCATGTTGTGAGCTGCCTTATAGAGAGGTTCATGAGGCAAGATGTTGATGATAGCATCGGGCCAACAGCCAGTGAGGTAACAAGGTCTTCAACCCAGTGGACCATGAATCACTGAATCCTGTCAACAACCATGTGAACGAGCTTGGAAACAGATCTGTCCCCCTCATCTGAGCCTTCGGGGGAGACCCCAGCCCCGGCCAACAACTTGATTACAGCTTTGTGAGGAACCTTGAGACAGAAGTCCCAGTTAAGCTATGCTTGGACTCCTGACCCACAGAAACCCTGAGGTAGTAAATATTCTTTGTGTTAAGCCACTAAGTTTTGGGGTAATTTGTTATATGCAATAGATTAGTAATATATCTCTACTGGAAGATTTGGGGCAGGGCCAGCCTTATATCCTCAGAGCTCCAAGGAAAAGAAAGGTAGAGAGAGTGCCCTTTTCCTGATCATTCAAACAGAAGTCCCAGGATTTAGCCCCGGTTAGGCTTGATTGGCTTGCCTTGGGTCATCTGCCCATTCTTTAGACCAGGAAATGGCAACCTATGGTCAGTGGGCCAAATCTGGCCACTGCCTGTTTCTGTAAATGGGTTTTTTGGGAACACTGCCTCATTCATAGATGTTTATTGTCTGTGGCTGCTTTTGTGCTGAAACCACAGAGTTGAGTAGCTGCGACAGGGATTAGATGACCCCCTACATCTAAAGCATTTACTTTTGGGGCATCTGGGTGGCTCAGTCGACGGGTTAAGCGTCCAAATCTTGATTTTGGTTCACATCATGATCTCACGGTTCGTGAATTCAAGCCCCACATTGGGCTCTGCGCTGACAGAGTAGAGCCTACCTGGGATTCTCTCTCTCTCTCTCTCTCTCCCTCTCTCTCTCTGCCTTCCCCCTCCCACTCTGTCTCTCAAAATAAATAAATAAACATAAAAAAAAACTAAAAAAAAATTTTTACTATCAATTATTTCTGTTGAAATCAGCAACCATTTCTGTTGCTTTAGCAAGAATTTGCTGGTGCGCCTGGGTGGCTCAGTCGGTCGAGCATCTGACTTTGGCTCAGGTCATGATCTCACAGCTCATGGGTTCGAGCCCCGCGTCGGGCCCTGTGCCGACAGCTCGGAGCCTGGAGCCTGCTTCGGATCCTGGGTCTCCCTCTCTCTCTGCTCCTTCCCCACTCATGCTCTCTCTCTGTCTCAAAAAAAAAAAAAAAAAAAAAAAAAAAAAAAAAAAAAAAAGAAAAAGAAATAAGTTGCCGACCCTTCCTTTAGACCAGTAACTTTGACCAAGATCACGGGGTACTTTGATTGGCCAAGCATGTGACACACCCCTTCCCCTCATGCAGGGCGTGTGTCAGCCCCACTTGGAGCATATGGACTGAAGGTGGGGGCGGGGCAGATCCCTAAGGAACATCTAGGAAATGCTCAGGGGAAGAGGTAGTCAGCAGAGGGAGCAGAGGCTTAAGGCCTCTGCAGTGAACGTTTATGGTTTTGTACAACCACGCTACCCTATTTCCTCCGGGGAGGTGGTTCTTGTCGGACTGGCAGGGTTAGGGGAGGTCACGGAGAGGATGTGACCACCGGTTGACCCATGAGCTGGACCCCAGCCATCGGAGGCTTCTTCCTCCCTCCTCTCTACTTGAAATAGGGGTTCTGTTTGCCTTCCCCACCCCCACAAGCCGCCCCAAGGACGCAGCCTTGAGATAGTGATGTGGTGCTTAGACCGTCTGGATGGGATGGTACACGACTGAACCCAGTGCAGGCTTCCACATGAACTTTTGAGATTTGGCAGGAGGGTGTAGAGATCTCTTTGTCTTGCAGCCACCCAAGACAAGTGTCGTGTGTATGTTCCCTTGTATATTAAAGCTACCACCCTCTAGTATGGAGTGGCTTGACTCTTCAGTCTCTCCTTACCCTCTGGTACAGAGCTGGTTTCAGATTATACCCAGGAAGCTCCCGAGGAGGTTTTGCACAGACAGCTAGTTATGGAAAAGCCACAGATGGCCAGTGGGCAGGATGGGCTCGTCCTAGCTCACTGTATCCTCCAGACCACAGAGCGGCTCTAGGATTGGGCGTGTGCCTCAGCGGAGGGCCATTCCTGGGCTATTTATATACCAAAGCAGAGAGAGAGAGAAGGACTGCCCTCTGGGTTTGCTGAATTGGGATGATGTTAAAGCTGGAGCTGCTGTGACCATATCCTTCTGCCAAGTACCAAAAACAAAACAAAACAAAACAAAAAAAAACCCAAACCAACCCACAAAAAACCCATCTGCTCGAGGAAAGCATAAAGCCAAGCCAAGGTCAGCTGTATGGGCGTGATCATGAAAAAAGATGCCCACAAAACCACCTCCCTGGTGTAGGTCCTAAGTTCCCTGGGGCTTAGCCCTGTGTTTCTTTCTTAGATTCTGGAAACTACCCACTGTCTGTCCAAAGTGTTCTTACTTCTGCTAGTTTTAGTATGTTTCCTGTTACGTGTAACCAAAAGAATGTTGAAAATATCTGATCAAACTGGAGACAAAGACCGGACAGGGGCTTCTGAAGTCAGGAGAAAGCAAAAACCCAAGGTGGAAGCCACAGGGTATGTGAAAGAGACAGAATAGAGGTGAGGTGCAGCACTGAAAAAAGAAATCCAAACAAACAGATCGATGGGGAATATCTGAGTCTCATCTATGGCAGAGAAAATACCCAAGAATTCCCAGAACTAATAAGCTGTACCTAGAGCCTCTGACCTCCTGAAGTCCAGCGGCCAAGCTTTCACTGTTTTGTATTACACAGACCTTCTCACATTTTTGTTACCACCTGGGTCTTACCAGCTTGTAAACGCTGGATTAAAAGTCCCTTTGGGGCTCCTGGGTGGCTCAGTCAGTTAAGTATCTGACTTGGGCTCAGGTCGTGATCTCGTGGTTCGTGGGCTTGAGCCCTGCATCAGGCTTCATGTTGGTGGTGCAGAGTCTGCTTGGGATTCTCTCTCTCTCTCTCTCTCTCTCTCTCTCTCTCTGCCCTTTCCCTACTTGTTCACTTTCTCTCTCTCTCTCTCTCTCTCAAAATAGATAAATAAACTTAAAGGAAAAAGGAGGGCCTTTAAGAATGAACCAGTTTACAGGTGCCTGGCTGGCTCGATTGGGACTCTTGATCTCAGGGTTGTGGGTTCCAGCCCCACGTTGGGGTTAGAGATTACTTAAAAATAAAATCTGAAAACAGAATGAACTAGTTTCACATGAGCTGATACGGAATGATTTCTGAATCTTCAGGCCCAGATGGTGGTGTGAAATGATTCCACCCTGTCAGGGTGCCTGCTGGCTAGAAAAAGTGCCTGGCACCTAGTAGGTGCTGAATAAACTTTACAGAATAAATCCTGAAAGATATATTGTTAAATGGAAGAAAAAGAAAAAAAAAAGAGAAGACCCCCTACAGGACAGTATGTCGAGTAAGGGCCCACTGAAAAGAAGCAAGAAGAAAAAGAAACGAAAACTACACATACAAGCATGTGTTAGCACATGGTTGCTTTGGGGGAAGGGAGGCGAGAATCCGGTGAGGTAAGGAGAATAATTTTTCATGAGATACCACATTGAAATGTTTGAATTTTTCCAGTCTGTGCATGTATTACCTTTTCAATGAATAATGTACTGTAATGGAAAGATACTCCATAGAGCAAATACAGGGGCGTCTGGGTGGCTCAGTCGGTTGAGCGTCCAACTGGCTCCGGTCACCATCTTGTTATTTGTGGGTTCGAGCCCCATGTCTGGCTCCACACTGACAGCTCAGAGCCTGGAGCCTGCTTCAGATTCTGCATCTCCCTCTCTCCCTGCTCCTTCCCCACTCGCGCTCTGTCTCTGTCTCTCTGTCTCAAAAATAAATAAACGTTAAAAAGCAAATATAGTAACATGGTGATAGAATCTTCATGCAAAGCCTATGGGTATTCACCAGAAAATTCTTTCAGTTTGCTGTACGTTTGAAACTTTTTACAAAAAAAAATTGGGGGACGGAATTACTTTAAGAAGTTCCCCTTCTGTGATGAAATCAAAGGCCGGCCGTGAAGCTGGTACCACCCAGCTCTCGGAAGGGAGGCGAGATCCCATGACAGTGGTGGGGGGCAGCCTTCTGCCTCAAGGTGCCAAGGAGCTGGCTCAGTGCCGGCAACAGAAACCGTTGGCCAGTTGAACCAGAAGAGTAACTTACTGGCAGCTAAGTGCCTCGATGGGCGTGGAGAGCCTGGCCGGGGTGATGAGCAGCGGGGGAGGCAGACCAGACAGGTGTCCCCATGACATGCTCCGTGGGGACCATCTGCTTTGGATAACGCAGGGAGACTTCTCTGCTACTGACGCCGAAACCCCGAAGCTGGACCCCACGCGGCCCCCATCCCGCCATCGCACCCAGTTTACACGTCCGCTGAAACGCTGCCACTGTGAGTGAATTCCGATCCCTCCCGTCTGGGGCAGGAGCATCCGGCGGGCCAAGCCCAGGTCATGTGCTTGTCCTCCAGCTCCAAGGAAGGGGTGGGAGTGGCCGATGTGCACCGGCTGGTGCCGTGGCAGGTAGGGCACTGCCCTCCACCCAGGTGAGCGCGGGGACCGCACAGGGCGGAGGTGGCTTGCGAGCAGCCCTGACAATGACGGGTGCGAGGTCTGGGTGGCTTCACCAAGGACGCATGTGGGCTGAGCGAGCGGCTCATTAGCGCTGCTCTTGTATCCGGCTACATCAATTGACCGCCTACTGTGTGCCAGCTACTCCACGTGCATTAGTTTATTTAACCCTACTTTACGAGGCTCTAAGGTAGGTACTGTTATTATTCCCGCCATACAGGAAAAGACACTGAGGTTCGGAGAGGTTAGGTCGCTTGCTGGGTCAAATATTTGGGAAGATGCCGAACCGGGATTTGAGCCCAATTCTTTCGGACTCCAGGGCCCCTGTTCTTTTATTTTTTTAGTTTCTAATTTTTAAGTTCTCATTGGGCCTTCGACATACCCATCTTTTATTTTTTGATGTTTATCATTTATTTTTGAGAGAGAGACAGAGTGCGAGTGGGGGGCTGAAAGAGAGGGAAGACACAGAATCGGAAGCAGGCTCCAAGCCCTGAGCTGTCAGCACAGAGCCCGACGCGGGGCTCGAACTCACAGACCGCGAGATCATGACCTGAGCCGAAGTCAGATGCTTAACTGACTGGGCCACCCAGGAGCCCCAACATACCCATCTTTTAAACTGTTTGTCTTTCTGAAGACCCTGGTAAGTGAGAGGTAGCTTGAAACGAACAGAATCCTCTGTGGGAAGGTGTGAAGTCTCATAAAAGTGAGGCATCTCCAGCACTATGTTCCTTCTGTGCGTCTGCTCCTGGGGGGTGCTGGGTCTCAGAGCCAACCGGCAAAATGCTGCCTTGAACAAAAGATGCCCTATGGAGGCCAACAGGTCCTACGTAGACTGGGTGGGGAGTCCTATGGGCAGGTGTCCTTGCCCATGAAAGGAAAATGAAATTAAAATTTAAAAAAAGAAAAAAAAGGAAAGAAAAGGAGGCAAAACAAGATGGGAGGAGAGACCTGATATATTTATATCCAAATGGTACTTTTTCATCACACTTGTGTTGAAAGTGATTTTATTTCATTTTTTAAAAAACATTCTTGAGAGAGAGAGAGAGAGAGAGAGAGAGAGCAAGTGTGAGCAGGGAGGGGAAGACAGAGGGAGACAGAGGATCCCAAGCAGGCTCCATGCGGACAGCACAGAGCCTGATGTGGGGCTCGAACTCATGAACCACGAGATCATGACTTCAGCTGAAGTCTGACGCTTAACCTACTGAGCCACCCAGGTGTCCCAAAAGCTATTTTAGTCAAAGGCGAAAGATTTATTTGATCTGAAGAGAAACCAGAGTATGAAAGCTATTTTAAAGTAGTATTGTAGGGAAAACATTATCTCACTCGTTCAAATAAATACTGAATACTGGATATGGTAATTCTTATTCTATCATACATTGACGTTTTCACTCATCGTCTCCTGTATTAGTCAGTCTTTGCTGGTGTAACAAACAAAAATCTCAGTGGCTTTCCACAACAGATATTTATTTTCTTTTTTCTAGGTCTGTGAGTTCATTGTGGCTCTGCTGGCTTTGGCTCTAGGCTGAGGGTTGGGTTGAGGTCAGTTCCATTTGTCTGCCCGTTTCTGCTTGGGCCGTCAGCCACACAGGGCACGTTCTTCTCAGGACAGGTCACTTGAGAATAAGAGGATAAGCCGAATCGTACAGGCACATTAATGAATGTGAGATTTTCCCCATCAGGTCCACTAGTACTCCATTAGCCACAGGAAATCACATGGCTTTGCCCCAGATCAGTGGGGGTGGGGAAGCACATTTCACCCACCATGATGCCGATGGGCGAGGGTGGATGCATAGAATTCTGTCCCAGGGAGAGAGTGTCGAGTTGGAACAATAACCTGATCTACCGCAGCTGTTAACATTGAAAACTGGAATACAATCACACAGTGAAGCATAAACAGATTGGTAAAGGCTGACAGAGACGTTTATACTCCTAATCAATTAATGTCTAAAGCATCAGGTCAGAGACCCCACCTTTGATCAGCTTTGGGGCATGGGACTTGTTCTTTTCTTCGGAAAACTGACCCGTGGGATGCGACACTCTAATATCTGCTTTGTGTTGCATTGCTGCATCGTACTGCTAGGGCTAAGCTCTAGTCATTAGCCGACAGCTTCTGGCCGTGGCCTTCCATCAGTCACAACGGCACGTTGGAAGCTGATTCACATCTGCTCTCCCAACATCATTCTCAACGGTGCCTCTTCACTCCCATAGGTGTCCCAGTTTGGACGGTGAACTGTACGATCGTCTTTTATTTATGGTATACGTGTGGCATTGTTTTCTCCTGCGATAAACAACCTTCCCAGGCGCCAAATGCACCACGAAGAACACCGATCTGTGTTCTTCCTTTTTCCCCTTTTCCCTTCTGGAAAAATGCTCCAATCGCAAAGGACCCCTCTCCCTCCAGACCTTCGTAGGTTCCCGCCCCCCCTTAGAATGCTCACTCCCCATTTCTTAGTTCCTGCTTTTCACCTGTGGCTATTACTGGGCATTTTGACCTTCCGTAGGCAGCCTCCCCTGGGCGGTCCAAACCTGGGTCACCTGGCTTCCTCGTCATGCTTTCGTGTCCCCCACGAGAGCACTTATGTGCTGTCTGCCTTATGAGACCGTGAGCTCCCAGAGGGCAAGGGTCCTGCCTGCCTCGCAGCACCAACAGCATATTTGCAGAGTGAATGCAATTGCTATTCTTGTTTTAATTTTTATCATGATATATGTCAGGCACGCGCAAGGCATAGAGAAAAATTCTCACATCATCCTCATTGTCTACCTGCCGTTGTTCGTTTTCTCCCTTTTCCAGCCACATTTACACTGAAAAGCACTCTCATGTTTCGCTTAGGGTTTTTCCACTGGCTTTTCCCTCTGGAATTCTCCTCCCCTTTGTAACCACATGGCTTCCTCCCTCATTCCAGTCTTTGTTCTGATCTTAACTTCTCAGGGAGGACTTCCCCGACCACCCTATTTAAAACATCAACCCCTCTCCCCCTACCGAACTCCCCTCCCCCCCAGCACTCATCACCTCCTGAGACTGTTATAACACACTTTCGTATTCTGTTTGCTGTGTGTTGTCTGTTTCCCCGCCCTGGAAGGTGGACTCCATGAAGGCAAAGATCACTCTCTGCTCATTGATAACCCTCAAGTTTCCAGAACTGGATCTGGCGCATGGTAGGTGGCCAAAAAACACTTATTGTATGAATGAATGAATGAATGAATGAGTTCCATGAACATTTACTGAGCGCTTTTTCCGGGGGTGCAGAGTGGTCAGGATCAGTCTCAGCCCTCCAGACCCACAGTTTTGGTAGAGGAAACAATGGTGCCCTGGACAATAAACAGCTTCAAGGCAGGGGCTCAATCATTCAACCCGGTGTCTTCGCCCCCCTGACCTGTCCCTCGTTCTGTACACGCAGCCGGAACGATTCTACCAATGAACTGCCAGTATCATAAGAGTGGATGGGATCCAGAACATTCGCTCTATAGTCTCCCTTGTTCTAAGAACTAAATAACATCTAGTTCCACCTTCAGAATCCCGTGTAGCAACTCTCAGGGCAAGGATAATACTGGAAAAACGTAGTCCAAGGTAAATGACCATCACCATTGCTCAAAACCACACCAGCATTAAAAAAGTAACTTCCTAATTCTTCTCAAATGTCATAGTTAATTTTCGAAAAAAAAAAAAAAAGTAAATACGATATGAGTATGGAGGGATGTTATTTCCTGGGGGCTCAGGGATGCCATTGTTGTTGCCAGAAGAAACTTCAGAGCTTTCTTCTGGTCCATTCTTGATTTTGGGGTAGTTGGTGGTAGGAGGCGGCAGTTAAATGCTTAGTAAGTACCTGGCCTGCAATGAGTGCTCAATGGACGTTAGCTTAGTAGGAGAACGGAGCACCTCCTTGGCCCACCACCTCCACCTGTCCTACTCACCTGAGTGAGAAATGTCCCATCCCCCTGCCATGCCCTCCCATTTTCATGTTGGCCCCTGGGCTCGTATCTACTGCTCTGTCTTTGTGTTCAAGCGAAGGCGGATGGATGTGCCCTGCTGTTTACTGGATTTCCGACGCGGGATTCTGGCTCCAGAAGAAGATCTGAATCACTGTGTGATTCAAATCAAATCAAATCAACTAGCCGTGGGACCCGGGGTCAGCTGCTTACCCTTTCTATCGCTCAATCTCATCAGCTCTAAGATGGGGAGGGTAATAACAGCTCCTTAAGGGGCTGCTGGGGACGTTCACTGAATTAGTGTGACTGACCCAGAGTAGTTGCACAATACGCAGCGGGTATCATGATCAAAGTTCACAAATAATTCGAAAAATCTGAATATATGAATATCTTACAAACAAGGGCTAATAGGAAAGCAACCTAAATTTCCACCAACTGGTGAACAGATAAACAAAACGTGGCCTGTCCAGACAGTGGAATACTATTCAGCACTGAAACATCCTACAACACGAACGTTGACAACGTTACGCTGAATAAGAGCCATCAGTCGCAAAAGATCCCGTATGGTATGATTCCAGGGATGTGAAATGCTCAGAAAAGGCAAAAATGTAGAGCCAGAAAGCAGATTTGTGGTTGCCAGAGGCTGGGAAGAGGGAGGAACGGAGAGTGATTCCTACAGAGCCGGGGTTTCTTCTTGGGGTATCGAAAATGTTCCGCAATTACATACTGGTAATGGTTGCACAATGTTAGTGAATATACTAAAAATTGTTAAATTATACAGTTTCAAGGGTGGGGGCACCTGGGTGGCTCGGTCGATTAAGCATCTGACTTCAGCTCAGGTCATGATCTCACGGTTTGTGAGTTCAAGCGTGTCGGGCTCTGCTTCGGATTCTGTGTCTCCCTCTCTCTCTGCTCCTCCCTGGCTCACGTTCTTCCTCTCTCTCAAAAATAAATGAACGTTAATCAAAATTTAAAATTATACAGTTTTAAGGGTGAACTGTCTGGTATATGAATATTGTCTTAATAACGCTTTTGTAAAAAAAAAAAAATAAACTAGGGCAAAACAAATACAAGTGAGTATCTTTCTGCCCAACCCACATCTTCTCCCTGTAGAACGAACCTTCTCTTGCATTTCTCATGTTGGTTATAATCTCCCAGCCCCGGGGCTGACTTTTCCATTAAGCTCAGTGGGCATGATGCTCAGAGTCCATGAAAGTGCTTCAGAAATCAAAAGAAAATATATTTAATATGATCCAGCCTGGCTCATCCATCTTTATACCCACACAGTTGTAAAATATAATTTTAAATGTGTGCGTGTGTGTGTGTGTGTGTGTGTGTGTGTGGGAAGGGGGCTTATGCAGGGGAAAAGTACCCACAACCCAGGACAATAGCAATGTGGCCTTGCTGGTTCTTAATAAATCAATATTAGACTGTTACCTTTCTGGGAGCCTGTGTTCTCTGTTTTGGGGACTTTTGGGGGGGCCCTGATTTGCTCTCATAACAGGATGAAGTCAGAGGCACCAAGCGAAATTAGAAAGCTAAACCAAACAGAGTGAAAAAGGTAATCTTGGCTCTGAGCGTTAGCCACTAGCCGGGTACTCAGGGCTGGGGAAGGAAGTGATGATGTATGAAGCGGGCTGGGCTCAGGGGCCATCAGGCCAGTCACCAGCAGAGGGACCTTGGGTGAGTCACGTGACCTCTGTCTCACTCTGTTTTCCCATCTTACTGGAAGCACAGAAATAAGTAGTGAGAGACCATTTCCAAGAGTGAAGGGTCGGGGCGCCTGGGTGGCTCAGTCAGTTAAACGTCTGACTTCAGCCAGGTCATGATCTCACGGTTCGTGAGTTCGAGCCCCGTGTCGGGCTCTGTGCTGACAGCTCAGAGCCTGGAGCTTGCTTCCGATGCTGGGTCTCCCTCTCTCTCTGCCCCTCCCCCACTCACTCTCTCTCTCAAAAAATGAATAAACATTAAAAAAGATTAGAGAAAAAAAGTGAAGGGTTGGCTTAAACGAGAGTTCACCCTTTGCAGCCTGTGTTGTTGAACCTGTCGTTCGTGGGCTAAGAGCGGGAGTCCCGTGGTGGGAAAGCCCTACGGGGTTGAATCTGGTTCCTCAGACCACCTCAGACAATTTCTTTTCTTTTTTTAATGTGTTCTTTATTTACTTTGAGAGAGAGACTTAGAGTATAAGCAGGGGAGGGGCAGAGAGAAAGGGAGAGACAGAGAGAGAGAGAATCCCAAACAGGCTCCATGCTGTCAGTGCAGAGCCTGACGTGGGGCTCGAACTCACGAACTGTGACATCGTGACCTGAGCCGAGACCAAGAGTCCGACGCTTAGCCAGCTGAGCCACCCAGGCGCCCCGACCTCAGATAATTTCTGACCTCCAGAAAGGACAGCAGCACAGCACTGAAGGAACCAGGAGGGGTGGAGGAGAAAACCACTGGCGCTTTTAGTCTCTACTGAAATCGTTCCCAAAGATCCAAATCTGGCTAATGGATTGAAGAGAAATTTCAGTTGCAAGCATTTCGTTTTTACTTCTCCGAGGAGAATTCTTCCGAAGCCCAAACCGGAAAGGATGAGTTACTGAAAAGAAAAAGCGTTCAGTAGCTAGGATGCACGCAGTCACCGTGTTCCAGGACACAGCCCTTGGGTTCTTGATCTCCTCGAGAGAACCCGTGTCACAGTACAGGTGTGCATTCACCAGCTCTGCTCGGCCGGGGGGAATAAGTGCAAATACGACACGGAGGCATTTGGGTGTGCCCAGGTTCACCGCAAAGAGGCGAACTCTGAGTTCCCCGAATCATACTGTAAACTAAGGCGCACCAAAATTAGATCCGTCATTCACATCTGGGGGTGGGCTCGGCGGGCACGCCAGGAAAGCCTGCCCAGTCTCACTTAGTATCCCACGAAGGTCCCTCTGCCCATGGATTCCTGCAAACAAGCCCTGATTTAGCAAGCGGGCTGAAGGTCCTGACCAGCAAAAACACACTGATTAGAACGAAGGCAGGTCACTTGAGTGTTGGCTCTAGGTTGAAACTTCTTAGGGCTAACGGCTGTGTGACCTGGGGAAGGTCTCTTACCTTCTCTGAATCTCTGGTTCTATACCTTGATGTTTCACAACTGCCTGGATCAGAAATATCCCCAGAGGGGCTAGATTTTCTTTTTTTTTATGTTTATTTACTCATTTTAAGAGAGAGAGAGAGAAAGAGTGCAAGCACAAGCAGGGGAGGGGGAGAGAGAGAAGGAAAGAGAGAATCCCCAGGAGGCTCCGCACTGTCAGCGCAGAGCCTGATGTGGGGCTCGAACCCACAAACCACGAGCTAGATCATGACCTGAGCCAAAATCAAGAGCCAGACACTTAACCGACTGAGCCACCCAGGCGCCTCCCAGAGGTGCTAGATTTAAAATACAGATTATCAGGACCTGTCCAGAGGCACCGTATTGGAGTTTCTGCAGCTGGGCTGTGTCCGTGGGCACTTAAAGCACATTTTTTCAGCTGATTCTTACACCAGGCCAGTTGAGAAACACATCCTTCCCAGCACAATGTGAGGGATAACACTACCGCCCTCATGGGTGGAGGGGAGCATTAAATGAGATTATTGCGTACAGCATTCAGCCTGGTGGTGGCACATCGTGGGTCAAGAAATCTCAGCTTTTACCACTGAAAATCATTACTGCCATTTATTTAATAAATATTTATTATGCACCTACTATGTGCAGGGTCCAGATCAAGGGTTGGCAACCTATGGCCCAGCACCTGTTTTTTGCGGGACCTGTAAGCTAAGCATGGTTTTCACAGTTTTTTTGAATGGCTGAAAAAAAATACAAAAGGAAAAGGGTATTTCCTGACATGTGAAAATTTTATGAGATTCAGATTTCGATGCCCATAAGTAAAGTTTTACTGGAACACAGCCACACCTACTCCTTTATGTACTGTCTACGGCTCCCAGGATACGTGGTGGAGTTGAGTAGTCGTAACAAAGACCGTGTGGTCCACAGAGCTGAAAATATTTGCTGTCTGGCTCTTTACACAGAAAGTTAGAGCTGAACCACCGCTCTAGGGACAGAGACTTCAGGTAAGGTTCTTGTGTTTCAGGAGTAAACAAAGGTTTTTCAAGAGGTTTATGGGATTAATGGAGGAAATCAATTCTCAGATCCTTGATTTCTGTGTGTACTTTTTCCTAACCTTGATCATTTGAGAACTCATCATGAATAATCTGTACTGAATCAACGCACAGGGCTGTAAAATCTCTGGGATGCCAGAAAAATAAAAAGCACAAAATGTGGGCACTTAGGGTGTCAGTGTTGAGAAGGTAAGTGCTCCATGCCTGGGAGAGAAATCCCAGGTGGTTTTCACCTCTTTGCTTTTACCCAAATGGACCCAATTAGTTAGGATCAATCATTATGTGGTTTTCTGGCATGTAATTCAGAAGGCATTAAAATAATTGAGAAGCATCACTATAACAATACAATTTCTGTTTCCATATCCTTATATGAAAGAGACTTCTCAGGGTTTACACCAATTAAAAAGAGAATAACTGAAAATTGCATGTATCTTATTCCAGCAGTTGGTAAAAAATTTTTTTTTTTTTTTTTTTGAGAAAGGTAACATTCTTCAAGGATATATAAGCTGATTTAAAAAGTAGGCCTATCTGGGGAGTCTGGGTGGCTCAGTCGGTTGAGTGTCCGACCTTGGCTCAGGTCATGATCTCACAGTTTGTGAGTTCAAGTGTGTCGGGCTCTGTGCTGACAGCTCGGAGCCTGGAGCCTGCTCTGGATTCTGGGTCTCCCTCTCTCTCTGTGCCTCCCCCGCTCATGCTCTGTCTCTCTCAAAAATAAATAAAACATTAACAAAAAAAATAAAAAAAAAAAGTACGCCTATCTAGCTCATCAAGATATATATTACCAGTAAGATTTTGCTTATCTTTAATAGTTACTTATCAAAATGTATAATATATTTCTGTAGTTTACCACATCCCAATAGAAATTTTTTTTTTAAGGTTTATTTATTTAAGTAATCTCCACACCCAATGTGGGACTCAAACTCATGACCCCGAGATCAAGAGTCACATGCTCTTCCAACTGAGCTGGCCAGGCGCCCCCCGCCCCCCCCCCCCCCAAGTTATTTCTAGTGATGATCTGATGTAGAAAAAAAAATGTTTAAAGCTTGGAGCTCTAGCCAAATGGGTGCAGCCACCATGGCAAACACTGTGGAGTTTCCTTAAGAAAACTGAAAATTGAGCCACCATGTGGGTATTGGTCCGAAGAAGATGAAAAAAACACTAGCTCGAAAAGATATCTGTATCCTCACGTTTATCGCAGTGTTACTTACAGCAGCCAAGTCATGGAAGCAGCCTAAGTGTCCATCAATAGATGAATGGATAAATTCATATGTGAATATTACTCAGCCATAAAAAAACGAGTGCTTGCCCTTTGCGGCAACATGGATGGGTCTAGAGGGTCGTCTGCTAAGGGAGATGAGGTCAGAGAGAGAAAGACAAATACCATATGATCTCACTTACATATGAAATCTGAAAAACAAAGCAAATGAACAAACAAAACACACTCATAAATACAGAGAAGAAACTGATGGTTGCTGGATGGCAGGTGGGTGGGGAGATGGGCAAATTAGGTGAAAGGGATTAAGAGGCACATCCTTCTGGTTAGAAAATAAATAAGCAGGGGGATGTAACGTACAGCATAGGCAATACAGTCAGCAATACTGTCAAAACTTTGTCTAGTGATGGATGGTAACTTACATTGGGGCTCATTTTGTAATATATATGTATATTACATATGTAAGGTATACGTATGTATATGTAATATATATGTAACAAATCATACTTGAAACTACTATAACATTCTGTGTCAATTATACTTCAGTTAGAAAAAAAAAAGCTAGGAGCTGCATGGTCATAGGGAATAAAAAAATGCAAATTTCAAATGAGATAACCCTACTTTTGTTGCTGAGAAGTAGGAGGGCACGTGCGACAAAAAATTTTTCTAGATCGTAACATTTGCCACATCCAAGCCCTTCGGGTCCCCCTATTCTGGAAGCTTCAGTGACAGACTGGTTCTGTCACTTTGATTGGGCGAGGGGAGTGAGGTGAGTTTCCACGTTTTCCCCTAGCGACACTGACATTTTGTCTCAGCGTGGCTGGTCCCTGGATCTAGGGCATCTGCGAATTGGATGAGATCAGTATCAAACCTTTAATCTCCACTAGAACAGACTTTAAAGATCACTGGAGAGAAAAGAATCCTATGTCCAAAGCTATCTTTCATCTGCCAGGACCAGGGGAATGCCCACTGAGGTGCCCGTTCTGAAAAACATACTCAAGAAAGCACTCTTAACGGAATAAGGATCAGAGTAAAGATGTGAAAGAGGGGAAGAGGAAGAGTAATATAGGAAATGATGACAAACAATGACCATTGTCATCTTTGGCCAAATGTAAGTGGGTGATAATAATGCGGGAATTGAGACAGACCACAGGACAAATCTTAACAAAAGCTTGGAAATAAACTCATGAACTGTCTCGGCAAAACTCAGGATTTGGGGAGGGGGTTTTTGGAAGACATGACGTCCAAGGGTCCCCTGTCATGGGGGAGGAGGTTTTTTGGGGGAGGTTGGGGCATGGTTAATATTTATATTTGAGACAGCAATAGAGAAATGTAAATTTATGTATTTTTTAAGTTAAATATTTATTTATTTAATGGGGGGGGGGCAGAGAGAGAGAGGCAGAGAGAGGGAGAGAGAGAATCCCAAGCAGGCTCCATGCTGTCAGCACAGAGCCATTCATGGGGCTCAATCCCATGAACCACGAGATCATGACCTGAGCTGAAATTAAGAGTCAGACGCTTAACCGACTGAGCCCCCCAGGCGCCCGGAGAAATGTAAGTTTAAAAATGATCCGTAAAGCTCGGAAAGTAACTGTTAGCAGAACAGAGACGTTTGCAAGAACTTTCAAGAGAAAAGAGAAAAGCTAAAAAGGAAAAGGGAGAAAAATCACAAAGTTTAATAAACAAAATATTCAATAACACAGTAGTGAATGTACGAATGATAATTCTCCTACCAAAGAAAAAAGGAAGCTGATAAAAGAAAGATATTAAATAACAGAGTAGGCAAAAGTAAGCCAGGCACAGGTAAATGAATATAAAATAGGACTTAGAATATTATTATGATATTATAATATAATATATAATATAATTTAAGGTCAAAAGCTACTGAATGGAAAGAACTGGTATAGAAAAGGAAAAAAGGTAAAATTGACAAGGAATATACAACAACCATAAACTTGTACTCTGCAAACGACATAGGGCAATGGGGCACCTGGGGGCTCAGTCGGTTGAACGACCGACTTCGGCTCAGGTCATGATCTCACGGCTCTTGGGTTCGAGCCCTGCGTCGGGCTGTGTGCTGACAGCTCGGAGCCTGGAGCCTGCTTCGGATTCTGGGTCTCCTTCTCTCTCTGCCCCTCCCGAACTCATGCTCTGTCTCTTTCTGTCTCAGAAATAAATAAACATTAAAAAAAAAAAAGTGACACAGGGCAAAGTACAATAAAGCAAAACACCCTAGTAGTTATATGAAAGGCTTGGTTAAGGGGCGCCTGGGTGGCTCTGTCAGTTAAGCCTCGAACTTCAGCTCAGGTCATGATCTCGCGGTTTGTGAGTTCGAGCCCCGAGTCAGGCTCTGTGCTGACAGCTCAGAGCCTGGAGCTTGCTTTGGATGCTGTATCTCCCTCTGTCTCTCCCCTTCCCCTGCTCACACACACTCTCTCTCTCAAAAATAAAGATTTAAAAAAATAAATAAAATTACTTCTTTCAAAATCTATCAAATAGACAAAAACTGAGAGAGGATTAGAGGAACTGAATAGCTCAGTCACCATGCTTACTTCATAGATAACCCGCCAGTCCAAGCAAAACCTGGGCACGTGCATGGCCTTAGAGAAAACTAATAAATTACAAAAAGCACGTATTTCACAGATCACACGCTCACTCTGAACATCAGAAGCTATAATCCAAAACACAGTTTCACAAATTGTAAATACTCGAAAAATAAGAAACGGGTCTCTGTATAAACCCTTGGATTCTGTTCCGACAACCCACCAAACCAAGCAACCCACCCTAAAATTGAAATGACGAAGCATCTAGAAATTTAGGAAAGAAGGATACTTCATATAAGAATCTATAGGGGGACGCCCGGGTGGCTCAGTCGGTTGAAGCGTCCGACTCTTGGTTTTGGCTCTGGTCACGATTGCATGGTTTGTGAGTCTGAGCCCTGCATCAGGCTCTGTGCTGACAGCCTGGGGCCTGCTTGGGATTCTCCCACCTTCTCTGCCCCTCCCCCACTCGTACTCTCTCTGTCTCTCTCAAAAATAAGTAAATAAACTAAAAAAAAAAAAAAATCTACAGGGATATGGACATCACGGACATTTCTGGAAGACCCCGAAATAGGCAAAAATGATTGCTGGGTATCCTGTCTGTTCCCAGCTCTGGGTTACTGAATTCTCGACAGGTTAGTGCCTTTTGTTGGTTTTGAGATATTTGGCAACTTTGTGAGTCACAGGAAAGTATGATAACGCAAATACCTCATCCACGGGAATGCAAAGGCACTTTGTCAGGTGGAATGCAGTGGCTTTTGCCCACGAGACACTGAGCAGTGGTGCCCGTGTCTGTGAATTCACTGTAACATTTCTGATCGGGTATGTGAGTGTACGTGCACCGAATTCTCCTTCGCACCTGCTGTAACCTGTGGAAACCAATGCCCTCGTTAATATTTTCGCTACATTTCACTCATGAATATTTTATGTTTGTGTCACGTCACATGTGACTGTCATTTGTGACAGTCCTGATTTAAACCCTTTAAAAGATTATCTTTTTAACAGAGGCGAAGTCACCGTGGAAAATACATAGCTTTCGATGCTTTCATTATGAAAGGCTGAAAATAAGTGAATGCTCAGGAAATTAGAGGAACAAACTAAACGGAAAGAAAAGTAGGAAAACGAATGAATAAAGAGAAAAGAGAAAATAATAAAATGGAGGAGGGTAAGCCAAGTAAATAAAAGCAAAAGCTTTTACTCTAATATTTTTACTTTTACTTTAATACAAGTGGACAACAGACAATCCTTTTGGCAAACTGAGGAGCAGACTGAAAATACAAAAAAAAAAAAAAAAAAAATCAAAACAAAAACAGAAACACCCCCTAG
>NW_026057618.1:17662-19516 GCF_023721935.1 Panthera uncia | reverse complement strand
TCCTTCCCCCTCCTCCTCCTTCTTTCTCCTCCTCCTCCTTCTCCTCCCCCTCCTCCCCCTTCTTTCTCCTCCTCCTCCTTCTCCTCCTTCATTCTGGAAAATGAATATAAAAAAATTGTAGAAATAACTCGAGGTCAAGGATGATGCCGTCTTCTTCCAGACACTCTTGGCTTGTGGCTGGGGCCCCAGCAATCTCAGATCAGTGAGAGTTATCGAGACTATTTAAGACAGATTCAGCCCCTGTAGGGGCTGCTCTAGTTCCGGCCCACCCTTTCTACCAGCGTGTAATTCCTCAGAATTCCAACCCGAAGGGTGGAGTTTCCATCAGGCTCCCCCACCCCACCCAACTCGGCAGACCCCAAACTCTGACTTGTCTCCCAGCTCTTCAAGGTGACCAGAAGCTCTGCTCAAGCCTCCTTGCTGCTGACTCTGGAATCAGCAGGTGCCCCTGTGAGGTCTCAGCAGCGACCTCAACAGTCTCCTGCCCTTCTTCTCTCAGATCTTGGCCTTGTAATTCTTCACGCTTTGGTAGATTTTCACCACCTTTGCACAAGGTTTTGTACTTCCACATCTTTCCTGGTCGTTCTCAGAGGCAGGGCTGATATCCTTTACCTACTACACCATTGCCCGGAGCAGAAGGCTTCTTTACGAAAAACGTGTGCAGTTTGGAGTCTCAAAACGTGAACTGTTCCTTATCTTGATGTCCATTGATAACTTTCTTCAAGAGCCGCGGTTTACAAGACAAAACCTGGGCTGAAGCTCCTTGCTGTCTGACCTCATGGCTAGCCAGCGGGACAGAGAGAACCTGCCTTCTTTTTTTCTGGCCTGTTGGCCTGCTGAGGACCTGCCCTCCCTGAACAAAACCCCCTCCCTGGCCCGGCCTTCTCTATGATTGCGAAGTTCCTCTCTTCTCAGCTTCTCCTTTCCTCTCTTCTGTGAGTCTCAGAAGCCCCCAAGAAGTACAACCCAGGGGCAGATCCCAGTCTTACTCCTGATGAGATCCTACGCTGCCCATACCTCCCGGCTCGGGGCCCCGGCCATGGGGTCCGACGGGTGCCTGGTGGCTGAGCTGTTATCTCCTCCTCTGTGCCCTGCTTCCTGTTGTCCCCCTCCCCCCAGGCTGGGCCTGTTTCCACATCGAAAGCAGAGCCTGGAGCTGGGACTCGCGTCTGGAGGGGCTGAGCCTTTGCTAGTTTGTGGGCGTTCACTCACAGGTGTCCTCCTTGAGGACGAAGGCCCTGCCTGAGCTCAGTGCCAACACATAGCAAGTGCTCCATAAAAATGTGCTCCGTGGGTGGATGGACGATGGGTGGAGGACGGAGGGAGACAGAGAAGGAGGGATGAGATGACCTTGGCCCCACAGCTCCTCAGATGTTCTTAGAGGTCATCAGGGGTTCCGGGGAGGCAAAGCGGCTTCATTTGGGTGTATCGAAATGTGAGTCCCTATACGGTTTCTTTGCAAAGGAAACACTTCCGTGGCTAAGAATAGTCCTGCAGCCTCTCTCGTCTAGTGCAACTTCTGCAACTCACAGATGAAGAAAATGAGGACCAGAGAGGGCAGGGGCCTTGCCCGAGGTCACGCAGCTGGCTGACGGCTCCGCAGTTTCTGGCTTCCACACCGGGGGTGTCTCTTTGGACGGCTGTGCCTTCCGCATGTGGGGCGAGGTTCCCATGTCCAACCCTCTTCTTCCAGGGGAAGGACAAGTTTCTGGGCATCCTGAACAAGTACATGGAGATCCACGGCACTGTGTACTATGAGAGCCAGCGGCCCCCCGAGGTCCCGGCCTTCGTGAAGAACCACGGTCTCTTGCCGCAGCCTGAGTTCCAGCAGCTGCTGCGCAAGGCCAAGGTGAG
>NW_026057618.1:0-17562 GCF_023721935.1 Panthera uncia | reverse complement strand
GCCCCCCCCCCCCCCCCCCCCCCCCCCCGCCGTCCTCACCCCCTCGGTACCGGTGCAGCCCGGTGGACTCCTGGGCCAGGCCTTGCTGTTAGAGCCGCTGAAGGCATGGCAGGCTGAGGGCATGCCCTGGCTGGAGTTCCACGGACTGACTGCTTCTGGAAGTTCTGCACCGTATTCCTGGAGCAGCAGCGGGTACAATGGGCATTGACTCTGGTGCTGGGCCCTGAGGGATCGGGGTCAGCTGAGGCTGGAGGGCCTCCAGGGAGCACTCGGGTCCTCTCCTGCTCTAACCACAGCTCTTCCCACAGGCCCCCTGGATATGTGTGTCTGTGGGTGGGCTGGGCGAGGAGAAGCGGCTTTGTGCAGTCGGCAACTTGAACAACCTTACACTGCAGCCCGGGGTTCAGAATCATTTATTGATCGCCTTCCAGCGGGGCCAGCCCTGTGAGCACTCCTGGCGCAAGTTAGGTGCTGACTGAATCGTTTTTAGGATGTGTGGGTAAAGGTCCTTTAAGCTCAGCTGTAGGTGTGGGTCTGAAACCTCCTAAGCTTGAGACCCTCACCCTTGTCTTTTCCCATCCAGAATCCTAGCCCGCCGCAGCAGGAACGGGCCATTGATATAACCGAATCGCAGCTCCTCTTCCCGAATGGGGAAACTGAGGCCTAGAGAGGGGGAAGTGTGTGCCGCGGCACATGGCCGCCTCCTGTGGATGCCCCCGCCCTGGCTCCCTGGGGCCCTGGGCTGCGGTGCCCAGGCTTCCCTGACCATTGTGCCACCTGGCTTCCTCAGCTCTTCATAGGGTTCGGCTTCCCCTACGAGGGCCCTGCCCCGCTGGAGGCCATCGCCAACGGCTGCGTCTTCCTACAGGCCCGCTTTAGCCCGCCCCACAGCTCCCTCAACCACGAGTTTTTCCGAGGCAAGCCCACCTCCAGAGAGGTGAGTGGGGAGGGTCTGACGCGGGGTCCCCCGCATCACCCGGAAGAGGGAGACAGGCCTGGGGTGAAAGGACACGTGGGACAAGCTGGGGGGGGGGGGCGTCCCCTTAGCCCAGCCCGGCCAGGCAGGCACAGGGGGAGATGGCTGCTCTCTCTGCCCCGCCAGCTGTTCTCCCAGCACCCCTACGCAGAGAACTTCATTGGCAAACCCCACGTGTGGACCGTCGACTACAACAACTCAGAGGAGTTTGAAGCGGCCATCAAGGCCATCATGAGAACCCAGGTGAGGCTCAGATCCAGTCAGGGCCGCCATCAGCCACCACTGCGGGTCGTAGCCGTAATTAGAAAAAGGTGCCCCTCTTGGTGAATTCAGACTCGTAAGCTTGGGCTGGGAAATTTGATGAGGGGTGGGGTGGTCCCCACTTACCAACTCGAGTTGGCGGGGGAGAGAAAAAAAAAAAAATGCCTTTGTGTCGTGAGCAACCTGCACAACCGTACATGGCAGCCCTGGATCCGGAATCATTTATTAAGCACCTTCGGAGACAGAGCCCTGTGAGCACTGCCTGCACGTGTCAGGCGCTGAGTGAATGTTTCTCAGGAGTAGCGCTTGGAGGGTCTTCGAACTCTGCTGTCGGTGTGGCTCTGTGGCCTTTTGTCCGCGTGCCTCAAACTATAAACGTGCCGGCAGGTCATCTGGGGGTCTTGTTAAAATGCGGGTTGGGATTCAGCAGGTCTGGGGTGGTGCCGGGCCCAGGGCCACCCTTCGCGTAGCAAGGGGGAGAACTTTCCGGGTTTCCTTCGGCAGGTGTGTGGGCATTGCCATGTGTGGGGGCACGTGTGTGGGAGTGGTGACTGTTGACGGCCCCCTGTGCTCTTCTGGTTCCCTCATTTTGGAAAGGGGTCCGACTCTGCTCACCATGATCCCTCTGGACCTGTCTCCCTCCTCGCCCAGCACTGTGTTAATTGAGCGTGCCCTCCCCCGGGAGGGGAAGGGGACGCACTGCTCAGGGTGAACTTCTGGGTCTGGGGCAAACCCGGAAACCTGGCGAGCCTTCGCCTTGGTGAGGCCACCACAAATGAGTGACAGGAAACACCGGTTCCTTCTGCAAGGACAGCCATGTCCCAGGAGGACACTGCTGCCCCAGGGGAGCTGGGGACACTGCCAGACTCAAGGGCAGAGACTGGCAGGGAGAGACCCTCCACCCCAGCCCCGGGGGACTTACGGGCTTAGCTTTGGACCCAGAGCCCCGCCTGGTTGTTCTGACCTTGAGGCAGGCTTGCGTTTTCTTTAAGTTTATTTTTTTTGAGAGAGAGAGAGAGAGAGAGAGAGAGGAAAGGGGAGGGGCAGAGAGAGAGAGAGAGGGAGAGAGAGAATCCCAAGCAGACTCCAGCTGTCAGCGCAAAGCCCGATGCGGGGCTTGATCTCACGAACCGTGAGATCGTGACCTGAGCAGAAACCAAGCGTCGGACGCTCAACCGACTGAGCCCCCCAGGCGCCCGTGGCTTGTTTTTAATCGCCCTCCTTTCACCACCAGTCACTCCCACGCGGAAACCCCAGCCTCTGTCCCCCCTCGTCAGAGGCCCCCCAGAAAATCCCCGCCTCCCTGGCCTGCTCCGTTCTTCCACTGACCACACCCTCGTCCTTCCCTCCTTCTGTCTGGGGGCGATGTTTGTCTAGTAGAACATAGCTGCCCGGAAGAACACAGCTCTGTCACAGCCTGCGCCCGTCAGTAGTCGTCACGGACACGGGCAGGTCGACCTGCCAGGTGGCTGAGCCCCTGGAACCTCCCTGAGCAGTGAGGGGGTGACGCCCTCCACTCCGTTCTTCAGCGTCAGCTTGAGGCAGTCTCTGCTGTGAGTCCCTCCAGGCCACGGACCGTCTTGGATCGGGTTCCTCCAGGAGGTGACCCCGGGGGCACAAGTCGGTTATTTGGAAAGTGATCCCAGGAAGGAGCGTCCTGGAGTGACAGAATGAGACAGCGTCTAACCGAGTAGGTCACCCCAGCTGGCCCCTGGCCCTCAGTGCTGGTGGGGACCTATGGGGTAGGTCACATCCCAGCGTGACCTCCATCGCTGGGTGGATGAGGGCTGCACCTGGGGACCCTCGCAGGGCGGAGCCAGCCAGAGACAGTCGTAGTGGGCGAGGGGCTCCCCAGGCGGCCTCAACGCAGGAGAAAAGCCGGAAACTGACCGACCCCAGCCCCCAGCGGTGACACACGGCCCATTCTGCGTTCCAAGTGGGCGTGGCATGAGAAGGGCCCCCCACCCCCATCCTCCTCCCGCTCCTCCCCTCCCCTTGAAAAGCAGTCCTCCAAGGCTTCTAACCCAGGGGACAAGGTCAGGGGGTAGAGGACATACCAGCAAGCCCACCCCCAGGGCTCAGGTCCGGCCCAGCCTGCAGGAGACATCGCTAAGCTCAGCGAGCACGTGGAAATATGTTCCGTCCGCAGAACAGAGCCGGGCTGTGGGGGGGCCTGTGAGTGAACGTGCTCTTCCGTTCGTGGGTTCTTTGCGGTCGGACACCCAAGAAATCGGTAACGGACGCTGCCCTGGGGAAGGGCCTGGGTGTCCGGGATGGGAGGAAAACTTACCTTTCGTTGTTTTTTCTTTTGATCTTTTTGTTTTGTTTTGCTCCAACGTCTGTTTAATTCTGGGAATGAGTTAATTTAAAAAAATCACAATAACAAAAGGGTCAAGGAACCAAGGTTTTGCCGATCTGCCAAGCGGAGACTGACGGGTGGTCCCCCGAACCTGCCTGCCTGCTGCCTTCAGCCCCTCCGGGGGTCCCGCCACTCCCGCCTGCCTCCCTGGGCGGTTCACACCCCCTTACCCAAGAATCGCCCGGGCAGTTGTTTAAAATGCAGGTTCCTGGGCCTGGCATCTGATATTAAAGGACCGGGTGTGGCCCTCGCAGCTGCCTTTTCACCAAGCAGCCTGGGTATGTGTCCCAATCCTATTTTGGAGAACTGATTTGGGGACAGCTGGCAGGAGCCGAGAGGACCAATGAGGGCCACCCTCAGGGGACACAGCCTGTGCGGCAAATCCCAGGGCCTTTCACAGGGAGAGGGGGGAAGAAAGGTGAGGAACGGGGAGGAGGTGAGAGAGACCCCTGTCACCCCCCCCCCCCCCCCCCCCCCCCCCCCCCCACAGCGCAGGACCAGCACCTGCCAGCCTGTCGAGACGGATTACACCATGAGCACCTGTAATTAGGCCTAATGGGGGTAATTTCCAGGCAGGCTGGCTCCTCTGGTGGAGATTCATGGCAGGCGGGACGCGGCTGGCTGATGCGAATTACGTGTGATGTGGGCTTCAAAGCACAGCGGGAGTGACTCGGGGTGGGGGGGGGGGCTGCTGTGGAGCAGGCCGAGTGGCATTTGGAGGGGAACTCTCTCCTCCGGGCGGCGGGGGAGTGGCTCTCTAGCCGGGGCTTGAGGTCTTGTACCCTGGAGGTGTCCAGGGAACCGCTGGGCAGGAGCCGGCTGCCGGGGCCATCGTGGCCATCAGTCCCAGGGCTGAGGGCAGGTCGGGGCCGGGCCGTGCACCGCTTGGGGCCGCAAAGGCTGCCGGTGGCTGGGGTATAGGACCTGGATTCTCTCGGGTTCTGGAACCGCCCGCGGATGAAGAATAGTGCTCTCAGCTGCAGGGAGAACTGGGGTTCTCCAGACCAGATGGGTGGGCTCTCGTCCCGAGAATCTTCTGGAGGCCTGCACTCGTTTCAAGGGGAGCAGCTGCTGTTTCCCTGGGCGACCTCCTCAGCCTGAGTGTCGGGGATGCCCCCCAGGCAGAGGGCCCAGGATGGGCCCCCAGCCCTTCGAGGTGGGGTCTACGGGAAGCAGGACCCCCCCGGTGCACCTGAGTGCCCGTCTGTGACGGGGGAGGGAGGCCGCTCCCACTCGGGCAGAGCTGTCAGATCACAGCACCTGGAGCTGCGGGCAGGGAAAGGGCGTAAGTTGGAATTGGGCTGGGCCGCCCACGCCCCCACGTACACACAACACACACACACACACACACACGCACACGCACACGCACCTATGAGATGCGCTTTGCATCTTATGCACACACGTGCACACACACTGGGGAGAAGCGAGGTCGGAGGCCCGAACAGGCTGCTCTCTGAGTCTGGGATGGGCTATCCCCACGGCCCCGTCCAGCCAAGGTGGCTGTGTGCCGGGGTCACCAGAGAGGGCTTGGTCAGGAAAGGCTCCCAGGTGCCTGGCCTGGGCAGGAAGCCCTACAAATTCTCCTCGCTCCACCTGACCGGGAGATGCCCCTGTGTTCCTTTTCGTGAACGTTCTACCTTCTGGGCAGAATATACGGGCAGAGCTGGAGGTGCTACTTGCTGAGCACCTACTGTATACCGGGCATTGTGCCAGGCAGGTCCCGGTTCTCCAGGGGGGCCTGTAACCTGAGAGACACGAGGGACAGATCGGAAATGATGACACAGGTGCCAGTTCCACCCTGGAGGAACTCTAGGGTGCCACCCAGGAGAGTGGTCCTGGACAGGAGTGGGGCTGGGGCTCAGGGAGGGCTTCCTGGAGGAGGCATCCCCTAAGAGGGGAGGGTGAACCCATCTGGGCTGGCTGTGGGAAGGGCAGGCATCACAGCCCAGGAGGGGATGGGGGCTGAGCTTTAGGACAAAGGGAGGGCAGCCGGGAAGGGGGCAGGCAGGGGGTGGGACGGCCCCCAGGGCCACAGGCAGGTGTTCCAGCTGATCCGGGTAGAGGGGGTAGAGGGGCCGGGTAGATGGTGTGGGGGGAGGGGCTTCCGGGCGCACCAGATTTTGCCCCCAGTGCTGAGCAGGGCTGGCCCCCAGCAGCCGGGTCGGGGAGGGGCCCGGCGCTCCTCCTCCCCCATGTGTCCGCCCGTCTCTCCCACAGGTAGACCCCTACCTGCCCTACGAGTACAGCTGCGAGGGGATGCTGGAGCGAATCCACGCGTACATCCAGCACCAAGTAGGTGGGCCCCCCCCGCTCTCCGCCCCCAGGGGTGGGTCCTCCCCAAACCCCATCAGCCCCGAGGAGGGGGCCTAGCCCGCTCCACTGTCTGAGGACGCTGTCTCCACCCAGGGCTCTGTGTCTGTTCAACCCCCACCCCTTCTTCACCTGTCTGTCTGGGTACTTTCCCCGGAGATGATGCAGGGGAGCGGTCCTGCACTGCTCAGGCCAGGAGGCCAGGCCCGGGGGTGAGGTGGGGCGGCCCTGGGCGTCCAGCTCGAGAGCCCAGCCCCATACCGCAACACAGAAACAGACTTATTTTTACTTTGAGAAAGAAGTCGTGGACAAGTCTGGTAACTGATTGGCTGGTGAGTATGGAGGACCCCCCCCCCTCCACCCCCAGGGATGAGACTGGGCTGGGGACCAGGTCCTCCGCCCTGAGAACCCAGGGGATCTGAGCCTCCTGAGGGCCCACGGGTGGTCCTTCCAAGCTCTAGGGCCCAGCTGGGCAGCGAACTACAGGAAGATGGCTTTATAACTACTTGATATTCAGACCGATAGCCTGTGGCCTCTGGCTGCACCTTGCCCCCAAGCCCTGAGGGCTGGAGGGTGGTTCTGGACCATTGCTTCACCACAGGAGCACTGAGGCCTGCAGCAGAGAGGGCTTGGTGGGGTCAGGGCCAGAAGCTAGACCCTGGGACTCTCAGCTCCCAGCCGCCCTTTGGGATGTCATCAGGAAACTCACAGGAAAGCATTTGCTGGGCCCTACGGGTGGTCCCTGGAACTGATCCCTGCCAGGAGAGCCCCTCCGGCCAGCACCAGCCCCCCCGACCCCCGTCCACACCGCAGGTGGGGCACATGGGCCTCAGGGTAGAAACCCTGAGTCTATAGCCAAAGTATGAGGTAGCACCGGGTGGATCAAACCCTGCCATCCAGCTGTGACGCCCTGGGCAGATTCCTTGACCTCTCTGAGCCTCCGTCCCCCGCCCCCCAACTGCTGAAATAGCTGGAGGCATAGTGGTACCCTTTTGATGGGGTTGTCACGAGGGGGAAAAAAATGGCATGACGCATGGCGGTTGGCCTGGTATTCGGGAAGCTCCCGATATGGTACTATGGTACGATTGTTGTTGTCGTCGTGGCGAGGCCACACCCCCCGATGTCAGCGTCCCATTTCCCCTTCTAACGCCCGCTTTCCTCCTGCAGGACTTCTGTGCAGCCCCAGGCCCTGTCCCGCCAGGGGCCCGAGCCCCACAGAGTCCCTTCGTCCTGGCCCCCAATGCCACCCACCTGGAGTGGGCCCAAAACGCCAGCTCGGCGCCCGGGGCCTGGCCCCCAGCGCACTCCCTCCGAGCCTGGCTGGCCACCGCTGGGAGGGCCTGCACGGACGCCTGCCTGGACCGTGGGCTGATTTGCGAGCCCTCCTTCTTCCCCTTCCTCAACAGCCCGGACGCCTTCCAGAAGTGAGTGAGCCCCCGCCCCCGCCCCCACCTGCCTTCCGTGGGTGGCCCAGTGCAGCACGCCTGTTGGTCCTCGCGCCATCCCTGCCCCGCCCCCTGCCAGATCCCTGCCCCGCCCCCTGCCAGCCCCTGCCCTCCACCCCTCCCTGAGCCTCTTCTAGGTCCAGGCCAGGAGGGCTGCCCCGGGGTCCTCCTGGTGGCTCAGCCTGCAGCCCCACCTGCCCTTTCTCATAGCGGGCAGAGGGGGGCGGCAGCCTGGCGTCTGTCCCCGGGCCTCCTGGAAACGGGGAGGGGAGCGGGCGGTACGAGGCTGGGGCAGTGAGCGCCGCCCGCCGTGCCTGTCCAGGCTGCAGGTGCCCTGTGACAGCACCGAGTCGGAGATGAACCACCTGTACCCGGCCTTCGCCCAGCCCGGCCGCGAGTGCTTCCTCCAGAAGGAGCCGCTGCTGTTCAGCTGTGCCGGTTCCAGCACCAAGTACCACCGGCTCTGTCCCTGCCGAGACTTCCGCAAGGGCCAGGTGGCCCTGTGCCAGGACTGTCTGTGAGGGCACCCGCCCGTCTGGCCCTCCCTGCCGTAGGAGAAAGCACCAGCAGATTCCGAGCTCCAGCGACCCGCCTGCCCCTCGACACCCCCAGACTGGAGCTTCCTTCCTTGGCCCGGAAGTGGCCCGGAAGTGGCCCGGACAGACATGTTCGCGGGGAGGGTGGGGGGCAGCTTGTCCAGGTGGCGGGTGCCCGCCCCAGGCAGGCTCCTCGTCCTCATCCGGGGGCTCGTGACATCGTGGTGGCCAAGCAGAGGGCCCCGCTGGCAGGAGCAGGGGGTCGGGGCCCCTGGCTTTGTGCAGGGCCCCTGTTGGACCAGATGGAGAGAGGGCCCTGGTCCTTCTCGGGCCCACGATGGGGCCTTAGGATGTATGGGGAGGGAGCAGGGGCTGTGCTTGCCCGATGACCCACTGAAGGGTCCAGAGAGTGATGTGTGAGGGGTCAGTCTTGTCCCTTTGTGGTCAAGAGGGACAAGGGACGGGGGGAAGGCCAGACTGGGGGACCCTGCTCATGCCTCCTCTCAGCCCCATCCCGCCTGCCTTTGCAACGCCCCCCCCCCCATTCTACACTTGGGGGGCACAGTGGGAGTGCGGGGGGCCGCCTAGACCCTGGGTTGAACCGTCTCCCTCTCCCGCTCGCTCGAGCTCTCTCCACTTCGGGCTTCTGCCCAAACTCATCTTGGCATGACTGTGACTCCAGGCCATGGACTTGTCCCCAGAGCCTCAGTTCCCGGCCCAGCAGGCTCTGGGACCCCCACCCCTTAGCATCACTTGTAGGCAAAGGCTGGGGACGGAGCTGTAGCCCATGGTACGTCCAGTCTAGTCCCTGGCTTCCCAGGCCCGCTAGCCCCCAGGTAGGCACCCCCCCCCCCCCCCAGTGCTGCGTGTCCCTATCTCCAGCCTCCTCTAGCCTTCAACCGCCTCTGGACCCAAGCATCATCTCTGTGTGGCATGCCTGCCCCGGCCCCAGGACGCCCCCTCCTCCTCCTCCCCAGGCCCAGAGCCCTGCCCGAATAAACAGGTCAGGCCTCCAGAGACACTGCCACCCCAGCCCCTTTTATAATCCCACCCCCCACCCCCCCAGCCAGGCCTGACCCTCCACCCTGCCAGGGAGGCAGCCCAGGGCCCCGAGAACCGGGAGAGGGGAGGAGCGAGCCGGCGTGGGGCCGAGGTGGGGTGCCTCCCAATGCCAGACCCCTCTCTGGGCCTGGATGGCCCCTGTAGCCGCAGAAACTCAGTGGTCGCCAAGGACCTGGCCCGTCGGGGGAAAGCAATAGAGACACTCTTTTCTCTCTCTCTCTTTTTTAAAGATTTATTTCTTGAAATAATAAATATTTTATTGGGATGTGAGGTGCAGAGAGCAGTGTGCTGTTTCCTATCTTTTCCTGGGACGGCCAGGGCGTGGCGGGGGCGGGGTGGGGGGGCGGGCGCGGATATCCTGGGGCCCTGGGCCCCTGCTGCATGTCTCTTGGAGCACACAGGGTGCTTGGGGCTAGAGAGTCGGTGCTCCCTGGGTCAGGCTGCCCAAGGGAAGTCCCTGCGGGTGCCCCACGCCATGACTCCGGGGACCCTGCTCAACAAGCAGGGCGGTATCCGGTTCTGTTCACCTCGGGCTGGCCCCTGCGAGGTCAGAGAGCACAAATAAATTTTGATAAAAGCCTGAGTCAGATCATGACAAATACTGGCTAATACTGTACTTCAGACACAGGGCTGACGGTCGGACACACAACTTGTCATTTTTTAAAAATTTTAATTAATTTATTTTTTCAGTTTTTTTAATGTTTATTTTTTTTTTTTAATTTTTTTTTCAACGTTTTTTATTTATTTTTGGGACAGAGAGAGACAGAGCATGAACGGGGAAGGGTCAGAGAGAGAGGGAGACACAGAATCGGAAACAGGCTCCAGGCTCCGAGCCATCAGCCCAGAGCCTGACGCGGGGCTCGAACTCACGGACCGCGAGATCGTGACCTGGCTGAAGTCGGACGCTTAACCGACTGCGCCACCCAGGCGCCCCTTAATGTTTATTTTTGAGAGAGAGAAAGAGACAGAGTGCGAGCAGGGGAGGGGCAGAGAGAGGCGGAGACACAGAATCCGAAGAAGCAGGCTCCCGGCTCCCGAGCTGTCAGCACAGAGCCCGACATGGGGCTCGAACTTACGAACCGCGAGATCATGACCTGAGCCGAAGCCGGACGTTTAACCGACTGAGCCCCCAGGGGCCCCTCTACTTATTTTTAATTGATTTTTAATTTGCAGTTTCCTGATGGCCCAGGATGTGGGGGCATCTCTTCGTATGCTTACTCCCCATCTGTGATCTTCTCTGTGAGGTGTCTCTTCAGCTGTCCTGCCCAGTTTGCAATCAGTTCTTTGTTTCTTACTGTTGGGTTTTAAGAATTCTTTGTACAGGAGCCTACTTCTGAATGCTGTCAAGCTTTGAACTCGGGCGGGGTGGGGCGGGCAGAGGGTGTGGGGCGCTGGCCAGCGGGAAGGGGAGAAGGGGACCCTGGGAAGAGCCTGCAGGCCAGATGTAGGACCAGATGCCGGGGTGGCGGAGGCTGTGAGTTCTACGGCCCTTCCCCCCTGGACCGGTGCCCGGCCCCCCTCCTCAGCGCCCACTGGACAGGGGAGGAAGTAACGGGCCCAGGCCGGCCTCTCCACCACCCCCGTAAGGTGACGTCATCCTCCTGCTGACAGGTGAGGAAACCAGTCTCCGATGACGCCCCTCCCCAGCCTTTGGAATCACCGGGGGAGCGTCCGCCACCCCCACATCCAGGCTGCATCCAGACCAGTGAAACCCAGTCTCTGAGCAGGGCCTGGCATCCGAAGTTTGAAAAAGCTCCCCTCCGGGTGTTTGTACCGAGCATCTGATGTGAATCCCTGGGCTGACATCCAGAAGGGGTAGCTCCTCTCCGCAGCCCCACCTCCCGGCTCTGCTCCCAGAGGGTCGATGGGGTGATGGGGTCGAGGACCTACCCTCGCAGGGAGGCCTCCCTTGCCCTGCCCCTCCCTCCCGTCTCCACAGCCCAGGGCCCGTGGGGGTGCGGCCAATGAACCTGGGAAGGAAGAAGGAGGAGGCTGGGGCCAGCCTAGAGCAAAGAAGGCACACGGGCCCCAGCTGACTCCAGGACTTGAGTCCCAAGTTCGAGGGCAGGAGAGAACCCTGGGAGGCTGTTGACAAGCACCCCTCCCCAGGACTGGGGAGGCTGGAGGGCGGCGGAGGGGGCAGGGTGCCCTGCGGTCTCTGCAGAGGCCTGGGAGGCATTGCCAGTTTGGTTTCCTGCAGCCGGAACCTGGTGGGCTCAGCTTCTCTGCGTCCCCGCACCGCAGCTGACCGCTTTCCCTTTGCGATGCCAGGGGCCCCTCAGAACCCCAGCCTGTGGCTGTGGGACCCCACCTAACTCTGTGCTTCTGGCTCCTCCTGCACGAAGTACGGGAAATAGGACACACAGGGGGGGTTGAGGAGGAAACAAGGTCGGGCAGGTCTGGGCCCGGGTACGAGGAGGGAGGTGAAACAGGAATGGGCAGTAGGGGGGCTTCTGGGCTTGAGGCTCAGGACTGCCTCCAGGTGCTCCGGGATCAAGGGGCTCAGACCTCAGGCCTCAGACCTGGGGCCTCCATAACGGAGAGAATAAATTTCTGTTTTTTTCTTTTTTTTTTTTTTTACTTGTTTTTCCTTTTCCTTTTTCTTTTCTTTCTTTTTTTGTTTTTAGTTTTTTTCAAGTTTATTTTGAGAGAGAGCGTTTGAGAGACAGTGCGCAAGCAGGGGAGGGGCAGAGAGAGAGAGAGAGGGAGAGAGAGAGGATCTCAAGCAGGCTCTGCACTGTCAGCACAGACCTGCTGCGGGGCTCGAACTCACGAACCGCGAGATCATGGCCTGAGTCGAAGTCGGATGCCGAACCTAAGACTGAGCCGCCCAGGCGCCCCAAATTTCTGTTGTTTTAAGCCACCCAGTTTGTGATCATTTTTTTTTTTTTTTTTTTACAGCGGTCACAGGAAACTGTTCTGTTCCTGTTCATACAGAACAGGTCAGATTTCTGCTGCCTTTAAGGACGGATAATCACAGCAGAGGGAGGTCACCACCAGCCCAGAGGCTTGAGCTGAGTGTCCCCAGGGTCATGAGCCAAATGGCCCCTGGCCAGACGGTTGGCCCCAGCACACAGCCCAGCCCGTCTTTTCTCTGGAGGGCAGGACGGTGGTTGCTCTGTAAAAGTTCCAAAGGAAAAAGAAGGTTGGCCCCAGGGATGCTGGCCGACTGTGGTCCACACCGCTGTCCCCTCCAGACACACACAAACACCCAAAGCCGGGGGCCCGGGGCCTCTGGGGGCAGCACCCAGGTACTTGGAGCAGGAGGGGGACGTGCCTGGAGCCCGACTTCCCAGCTTGAGTCTGGGACCGCAACCCTCCAGCTGATTGAGCCTTAGATGGCCTCCCTCTGACTCTCTGCTAAAAATAGCCCAGCCCCGGCTTCTGCACATATTTGGATATCGGGCTCTGGAGACTCATGATGCCGGAGGGATAGCGAGGCAGATTCTTCCCATGTTGGGTGTGAAGCCAACTCCTGGTCATTTGCTTTCCTGGTCAACTCCCAGCTACCCGCGCCAGCCCTGGCCGCCCAGGCCTGACCCTTTCCTTGAGGACTCTTTGTCAGGGGGACCCCAGGGCTGGCGGGGGCTTGGGCCTTTTTGGCTTTTGGAATTTCGGGCTGGGGCAAAGCTGCGAGGGCTCCGTGGGAAAACACGAGACACCCCCGGAGGCTCCGTACCCTCGCCCTCGTTCCCCCTTGTCCCTTAGAACCTTCACCTGGACACATGGGTTGTGGTGTTTCTTCTACTTCCTGGTGTTTTATAAAGCAAAGCTCTCCATGGGGCACCTGGCTGGCTCAGTAGGTAGAGCGTGCGACTCTTGATCTCAAGGTTGTGAGTTCGAGCCCCACATTGGGTGTAGAAATTACTTAAAAATAAAATCTTTTTTTTTTTTTTAAAGAAGAAAAGCTTTCCAGTTATCTAGGGTGATATGGGGTTAAGTTGGCGACCTTCCAAAGGGGGGGTTTACATTTAAAGAGTGGCTTCTCTCGTGGAGTAAACATGTGTTCGTGCACACACACACACACACACACACACACTAACTTGGGCCTTGGAATCAGCCAGCCCTGGGCTCAAAGTCTGTCTTTGACACTTGTCGCTGGCTGCAACCTTCAGCAGTCAACTTCTCTGAGCTTTAGCCCAATGTTTAGGTAAGTTCGGATGCAAAAATTTTTTTTTAGTTTATTTATTTTTTGAGAGAGAGAGCGGGGGAGAGGCAGAGGGAGAGGGAGAGAGAGAATCCCAAGCAGGCTCCGCACTGTCAGCGCAGAGCCTGAGGCGGGGCTCGAACCCACAAACCGGGAGATCATAAACCGAGCTGAAATCAAGAGTCAGATGCTTAACCGACTGAGCCCCCCCCGGGGGGCCGCTGGGTAAATGCAGATAATACGTATTAGTATTGATTCTCATCACTGCCGTAATGAGTGGCCGCAAACTTAGTGGCATAAAACAACACTAATTTATTATGTTATTATTACATATTATTTTTCAGTCAAGGTCCAAAATGGGTCTCATGGCTAAAATGAGGTGCCTGCAGGGTCACGTCCTTCTGGAGACTCTAGAGGAGAATCTGTGTCCCCTGCCTTTTCCACCTGCTAAGGGCCACCTGTGTCCCTTGCCTTGTGGCCCCTTCCTTCATTTTCAGAGCTGGCGATGGCTGGTCGAGTCCTTCTCACATCTTATCACTCTGGCACCAGTTCTCGTGTCTCCTCCTTCTGCAAATAAGACCCCTGTGATCACACGGTACCCCCCAGATAATCCGGCACAATCTCCCTATTTTAAGGTCAGCTGATTAACAATTCAAATTCTGCAACTTGATTCTTCCTTACCACGTGTGCTAGTCAGGGCTCTCCAGAGAAACAGGAGTGTAGACATATATAGACATCTACATGAGTATAAAGAGAAAGAGATTTATTTTAAGAAGCTGGCGTACGTGATTATGGAGAGCGACTAGCACGAAAATCTGAAGAGTGGGCTATCAGGCTGGAGACCCGGGGAAGAGCTGACCGTGTAGCTCAAGTCCGAAGAACATCTTCTGGCAGAATGTTCTGTGTCTCAGGGGAGATCAGTCTTTTGTTCTACTCAGGCCTTCAACTGATAGGACGAGGCCCACCCACACCCTGGAGAGCAATCTGCTTTATTCAAAGTCTACCTATTTAAATGTTAATCTCATCCAATCTCATCTCATCTATGTTAATTCTCTCATAGAATCATCCAGAATCATGTTTGACCACATATCTGGGCACTGTGGCCCAGCAAACTTGACACACAAAATGAACCATCACATAATCTAATCTAACATATGCATAGGTTCCGGGGATTGGGACACGGACATCTTTGGGGAACCATTATTCTGGTGACCACAACCACCTCTGTATTAGTTAGGGTTTTCTAAAGAAACAGAACCAATAAAATGGAATATATATATATATGATTTATTATTAGGAAGTGGTTGATGTGATTAAGGAGACTGCCAGGTTGGGCCAATGGTTTTAAGCGTTTATCTGAGTCCAAAGTCCTAAGAACCAGGTGAGTGTAAGTTTCAGTCCCAAAGCCAGCAGACTTGAGACCCAAGAAGAGGCAATGTTTCAGTTCAGGTCTGAAGAAGGAAAAAGACCAATGTCCCAGCTCAAGACAGTCAGGAGGGAGGAGACCCCCCCCACCCCTTACTCATAATAGGGTCAGCCTTTTTGTTCTTTTCCGGTCTTCAACTGATTGGACACGGCCCACCTACACTGGGCAGGGTAGGGGGGGCATTTGCTTTACTCAGCTTACCAATTCAAACGCCAACCTCATCCAAAAACACCCTTGCAGGCATACTCGGAATAATGTTTGACCAAAAACCTGGGCACCCCGTGGCCCCATCAACTTGACATATAAAATTAACCATCATACCTCCTGCAGGGAAGTTTTGAATCCTATCACATAGCAGGGTCCTGGGGCTGGCTAGCTCCCACTGGCCTGCAGAGGTGCTTGTTAAATTTTTCAGGAATTTTACAAGCCAGTTGCTAAATCGTTGGTATCTCGAAACTGGCCGTGGTGGGAGTATCTATACTGTGCAAATTGGCACGTGTTACAAATCAGGGCTTTTATGTGTCATTTGCATTTTCTTTTCCAGAGAGTGGGTCTATCCCCCACGCAAGGTGGCCCAGCCACTGTTCCATAAATAGTGATTCTCTTCCCTTTCCCCCTTCGGCCAAAGCCACAAACCATCCCTCCCTGATGAAGCAGCTTCTTTGTAGGCGAAGTCTCACCCTGGTGGAGGCCCCCCCCCCCCCCCCCCCGCCCTCTCCGCTTTCTTTCCCACTGCGATCTGGAGGTCCTGGCGGCATGGCCCGCTCTCTCTCCCACCCCAGGCCCAGGCGAGCCTGGTCAGGGCTGACCCAGGCCACTCCTCAGAGCCCCACTCATCCAAGGGTTCGATGGGCAACGTGACGCTGTGGGCCGAGTGGGGCCCTGCTTCCCCCTAGCCACGCTCAAGAAAATAACTAATAATAATCAATGAATAAACTGTGTTTATGGAGAGCGGTTTACCACAAAAAGCCTCAGGGTACATTGCACTCAAACATAATTAAAAGTGGCGTCTTTTAAACATTGATTTGAAACAAACAAACAAACAAACAAACAAAGTTGGCTCTATTGCCCAGTGCGGGTACCCCCCCACCTCCCTCTGATCCTGGCTTTGCGGATGGGCCTGGAAAGGTGGGAGCGAGGGTCCTCATCATGGGGACAAGGGTGCAGCAGGGAGGCCTGGGAAGGGTCCAGGGGAGTGGGGCCCCAGCGATCAGAGTTGGTCTTCAGTTCTGGGAGGGCTGGTGCCTTGTGGCCACCAGTGGGGATG
Source organism: Panthera uncia (assembly GCF_023721935.1). NCBI lineage: Eukaryota > Metazoa > Chordata > Mammalia > Carnivora > Felidae > Panthera > Panthera uncia. The sequence goes on along the minus strand of NW_026057618.1, from coordinate 1,773 downwards.
GAACCAGATGCCCTAGAAACAGGTGCCCACCCTCCACGAAGGGGCGGGACAAAGCCCCAGGGGCCAAGCTCAGACCACTTGGCCCCTTGTGCCAGTTGATTACAGAGGGAGGTTTCCCTATTTCCTTTTCTCAGTGAGCTGGGCTCCTTCCCTAGCCCATGGTGGTCCGGATGCACTCCTTCATTCAGCAAGTGTTTATGGAGAAGTTACTACATGTCAAGCACTGTTCAGGGAATACGGCTATACACAAACGAAGGCGCCCCCTGTCATGGAACGTATATCGTGTCTGGTAGAACACAGACAACAAATACTGAACGCCTGCTATAGAGAAAATCTCTAGCAAGGAGGAGAGGGAGAATGGGCGATGGGAAGGTGGTGAGAGGTTTATAAGAAGACCTCTCACTGAGACGACATTTGGGCAGGAAGCTCCAGGAAGTGAGCCAAAAGGAAGAGCATCCCGGGCGGAAGGATCAGCCCGTGCAAAGGCCCTGAGGCAGTTGCGAGGTGGAGGAAAGAGACTTGCATGGATGCCGCAGAGCCAGGGAGAAGGAGAGTAGTGATCAGAGTCCATTCTCTCTACAAAGAATCCTAAACTCCAGCCCTGTGCTGGCCTTGGACTAGACCTTTGAGTGGTTGATCCCCAAATGGAGAGGCATTTAAATGGCAGGGAGAAATGCTTTAATGGAACCCTGACCTGCCAGGGCTTCTGATGATCGGTCAGGTTGGGGACTGCACCCTAAGAGCCTGGGCATCCCAGGCTTGAACAAGGACAGGTGGAGCCTAGAAAACCCATCCCTTTACATCCCCCAACCTCTCAAGAGGCCCCCAAGGTCGGTCTGGGAGGCAGCTTTCCCCAGGGACTACCTCCCGCTCAGCTTTCCATCTCTCTCCAACCCGGTCCTCTGCTCGCTTCCTGGTTACATCAGCCTTATTCTTTTCCTGTTGAGACCCCCTTGGGAAAACCCGCCACATGAGGCTATGAGTCACTCTCGATAATGATTTCATCCTTCCCCTTCTCTTGGGGGAAAGGATGGAATTAACAGGAGACATCAGGGTACCAGGGCCCCTCCCAGAGTTCAGCCTGAGAACGTGGACCGTTGGCAGCTGCCCTGCTCGCTTTTTCTCTATATTTCTCTAAAGTCAGGAGATGCTTATCCCTCTGAGTCCCAAATAAAGCTCATGAAAGCTGTGTTAGGATGACAGAGGACCCCGGATTTCTGCCAGGAGTGGGAGAAATAGGAAGAAGGATTAGAAGGGTGTCCACGCCTGTTAGAGTGGTCACTTGGCTGTCCCTAAAGGGTGCTGTGCTGAGAGCTGTGGCCCCACCTCTCTGCTTCCCCCTCATCAGTAAGCTGTCGTTTTAAGAATCCTACCTCTGGGAGAAGGCGGGAAGCAGGGCAGGTAACATCTCATTGGGAGGTCATGTGGCACTGGACAGGAAATAAAGGAAAAGCAAAATCTTTTTGCCCAGGTTCTTAGCTTCATGGTGTCCTGAAATTTCAATTACCTTTTGATAAAAGAAACAAAGTTTGCTCTGACCCAGAAAGTAGCAAGGGTCATACCTAATTTTGGAAGCTTCCAAACAGCTGGTTTGGCCTTGTTTCCATTCATCCTACCACCCATCCATCCATCCATCCTTCCATCCAACCAGCCATCCATCCATCCATCCAACCAGCCATCCATCCTTCCATCCAACCATCCATCCATCCATCCATCCTTCCTTCCTTCCTTCCATCCATCCATCCATCCTTCCATCCAACCAGCCATCCATCC
>NW_026057617.1:0-19524 GCF_023721935.1 Panthera uncia | reverse complement strand
AAAAAAAAAGAATTCACACAGATAAGGTTGTAGTGTTTCAGGCTTTAAATCTATAAGGAGTACATGTAGGAGATTGTAATCACTAGAGTGGTATTCTCATCTGGGACCTTCTGTGACACTGGGTTGAACAAATATTAACCTTATCCAAGAAAAATTCAAAGGTACAAGTCCAGTTTGTGACTTTCCTGTCCTGATTTCAAGCTGACCTAAAGATTCAATTTTCCTTTGAGCTATAGAAGGTAGAAAGTTTAGATCATGTTTGAAGGAAATCAAAATCTGAAAAGAAGGCAAGGAATGTGGCATTGCAGAACACACAAAAAAATGGACAGTATTACTCTCTAATATCTAGGAAGTAGTAAATATTATTTAAAATATTGTTTAAGAGGAACAACTATTATTTTTTTAAAAAACTCCCACTTTAGGTTTATGTGTGTATATAAGCTATGATATTGATATTGCCACCTAAGAGCAATTTGTAACCATAGGTCTTTCAATACATGGAATTGTTTAATTTCTGTCTTGAATTGTACTGACAGAGTTCTTTCTAAACTTAAAAATTTTTTTTAATGTTTATTTATTTTGAGTGAAGCAGAGACAGAGAAAGAGAGCGGGGGGGGGCAAACGGGAGAGGCACAGAGAGACAGAGAATCCCAAGCAGCAGAGAGCTTGACACAGGGCTTGAACTCAAGATTGAACCATAGGGCTCGAACCACAAAATCATGACCTAAGCTGAAATGAAGAGTTGGACGCTTAACTGACTGAGCCACTCAGGCAGCCCTAAACTTAAAAACATTTTAAAGAAGCTTACAATTGCAAAAGAAAAATGTAGCCTAACCATTTACACTAATAGTTACTTTGCCTTTTGTCTGAGGAGACTTATTTTTATTAATTTTTTTATATTTTTAGAAGGTTTTGTTTTAATGTTTATTTTTGAGAGAAAGAGAGAGAGAGCATGAACAGGGGAGGGGCAGAGAGAGAGGGAGACAGAGAATCTCAAGCAGGCCTGTGCTGTCAGTGCAAAGTCCAACACGGTGCTCAAACCCACTAACCATGAGATCATGACCTGAGCTGAAGTTGGATGCTCAACCAACTGAGCCACCCAGGCACCTCTGAGGAGACTTATTTTCAAAACTAGAGAAAATGTTAACAGGTCAAATTATATGAGAGAAAGATGGAGGGGTGAGGGAGGGAGCAGGGAGGGAGAGAGAGACAGAGGCACAGGCAGAGGCAGAGAGAAGTAGAGGAAAATGCTAAAGAGAAGTACAGCGTGTCTGAAGGAAATGGTGTTTCAACATTTGTGATTTGATATCATACTTTGCAATGCCTTTCCATCACCAAGGGACCATGGCTTTCTGAATTCGTGATGGCACCATTAAACAGCTGTGCAACACTCATTCTGAAACAAAAATGCTCAAGCAGGAACACTGGAATTAACTGTGGAGAATACAAATTAGCTAACAGATTTATTCCTCATCCTGACATAAGAAACAAATATTGATGGCTTCCTGTGGTGTAATACATCCTTATTCATTGCTTCACAACTCACTCATAGCTCCTTCATTTTCTCCTCAATGCTTCTAAATGGGTGATTCATCCTATACTTCTCGAAATATTAGTCTGTTTACAGTCTTCAGATAGCTAACAGATTGTATATCATTAAAGGAGCTCGGTGATGGCTTTCACTGTAGATTGTTGCTCTCTTTCAATTTATTTGCTTTTTTTCTTTTGAAAGTTTTTTAAAAAGAGAGGAAAATAAATGGCCTCTTTTATTTAGCAATAACATTTTGATTGTACATTATGGTATGATCTTTTTAATAAATTTTAGTTTTCCAAATACATCTTGCATGGCTAAAGTATAAACTATTCAAAGTAAAAATCCATAACAAAAATGTGTATATTTTCCTTTTTTATGTAATATCATAATCCTCCTGCAATTGTATAGTCAATTTGAATGCAACAGCTCTGTCCACCTTTCCATTTAGAGTAATGCTGAGATAGAGAAAATGTCCCTATTTTTCTTAGGATTTTTTTTTAAGTATGAATGAAGTTTTCACATTTCTACATCATGGAAATGAGTTGGCACTAGAAATACGTATTATACTGTCCATCCCTGAATATTTCATATTTTGTTTAAGTTAGAACTGCTCTCTTATACATGGGTAGGCACACCATAAAGGGATAAGAGGACACAAAAGAGGGGAAAAGTAATTTATCCCAAATTATGGAATATATCACATTAAGCAGTAACACAAGCCTTAGAGTTTACTCATATAAATTCTGAGAGGCATATATTATCTGTGCTTTAGAAAGCTGAACACAGGCACCTTGGAATGGAAAACCCGACACTCATACCCTTCATATTCATTTGCTCATTGGTTGAACATGGACCAAAATCACTGATTCCTATGAAATTTTTATCCCTTACAGATTGCACACTAGGAATTAATGGCAAATATGCCCATTAATAATAATGGACATTCAACATAAATAACTGCATTCATAATTTATCCCTAAGTGTTAACACAATTGTATAGTCAAAAAATCTCATTCTACAGTGTTACTGGGTCTAAATTATTATTAAAATGTATTCTGCTTTGGAAAAGATGACAAGATTAGAGCTAATGCAGTAAAGGGTATGTCAGTCACAATTTGGTTGGAACTAATAAAGTTCCTACAGATATATATTCAAGAACTATATAAAGTATTGCATTTGCTTTCAATTCAATATTCTTCTCACTGTAATACCAGTATTTCAGTTTGATGATGCAGGAACATTCCACTGAGCTCAGTAAATTTAGATGTTACATTGGAGTAACATATATTATTAAGTGTTCAATGATAACAAGACACAAAAAGGAACCAACTACAGATTTTCAGAAGGAAGTTATCAATATGTATGAATCCAAATAGCTATACATCCAATATCATTTATGCTAAGGAATAACAGGAAGTAATAAGATAATTGATTAAATATTCATATTTATGTAGGTAATGGTTTTGTAAGAATATAAATGTGGCACCTGAAATGATTTGCTACCAAATATCCAAAGACAACATTAAGGGGACAGTTATGCTCTGAGGACTGATTAAGAATGGTATGATAGAAAGAAATGGATTCTGACTCAGACATCCCAAACTTATAACCCAGCTCTGCTACACACTTAGCAAGTGACTCAACGTCTCTGAGCTCTACAATTTCAACATTTGTGAAATGCACAATAGAGCAAGTCTCAGAAGGGTAATCTTTTAAGGAAATATAAATGAAATCTGTTGTAAACTTAAAAAAAATATATATATATATTTACACTTATATATATAATATAAAAAATATATAATATAAAAATATATAATATAAATATATATTTACCATAATACATATGTGTTTTATATAAATATTATATATGTAATATTATAAATATAGAATATATAAATATTGCATATATAGTATAAATATATAATATATAAATATATATTTTATATATATTTATAAAGAAAGTCAATTAATTTTGTTATTATACAGCATCTTGGCAGAGAAACATATGGCCCTTGGTATCTTTGTCACATTCCCCACTAGCATGCATTTCTTCTTTTCTGCAAAATCTACCCTCTTCATCTCAGTAGGAGATGAATGGGGAACCATGGAGGATTGCATTTTGCAATGCATCACATACAGCATTGTGTACTACTAAGATATTCTTTAACAACTGCATCTTATTGGGTTAATCATTTAATGTCTCTAGACCTCAATTTCCTTGTATATAAGTCACAAGAAAAGATTATCATTTATGATGTGAATGGACTAAAAAAAATATGGTATGATTACAGAGTGGCTCCCCAAATAATTGGTATTTATCATAACTTTATGCCAAATTCTTGCTGATAACTGATTACTGTTAACATACATAAATGATCTATTGTTTGGATTCATAGCATCACAGATGTCTGGATCAATTTTTTGTATGTCCTCATTCTTTTAAAGATAGTCTTGATCATAGCAACTAACGTGATGAGAGTCAGGATGTGCTTGTAACCACTCCAACCTCATTTCCTACAGTCTAGGTATCCTTCTGGATAGGAACTAGACTCTCCAAATGCTATTTATATAAACACCAATAGGTTCTACACATCTCCTAAACACTGAGACGTTTGGGTGCTATATTACTATAATTATACTCCTTGTATATACAAACACACCCACATTTTGCAAGTTGTGAATAAATATTACAGGACTTTCAAATTGCTTTCACATCAATAATCGGATTGTCTTTAAAACAGCTCTATTTTACATATGAAGAAATCAATGCTCTGAGGTATTAAGTAATTTGCTTAAGTCACCTAACTGGTGACTACCAGAGCAAGATATAGGAACCAAATTGTTTATCATTTTATTTTCTTATTTAAATATGTTACTAGAGCTTTTGAAAAGCCCTCAAGACTATCATACATATAATATAAATGGTATGTAATACGTTTTATATATTTTCAGACAAATTGTGAAATTCAAGATTTTAGGGATAAAATAAAATGAAGCGGTTATATGCACTTTTTAAGAATTTTGAAAGCAATCCCTTTAACTAGAAAGACTTTCTAAACCATTTAGAGACATGTGTTTCAATGTCTCTGTTGCACTATTACATACCACCATCAGGATCCCATATTAACTTTCAAATACTTCATCTTAAAGTGAGGGATATGGGTCATTTATAGGTCAATGGCTATTTCTAGCAAAATCAATTTGTTCAGTATATTGATTAGTTTATCTGCTCAAAGGGTTGATTTTTTTTTCTTTTTAAAGTGACTAGCTTTATTATACTATGAGCTCTCTTTTAACATTAAAAAATAAGTCATGATATTACTAGTTTATTAATTTTACATAATCCCTATGGATTTAGAGAATACTCACTAAGAGCTAGTTGAATGGGCTGTACTAATATGTTAACAGGTCTACCTCTCCAACCATGGTTCAAGCCATTATCGTCTGCTGTCTAAATTATTTCACCGGGCTCCTAGTTTCTGTATCCTCAACATCCAGATCAAGACCTTATATGTGGATCCTGAGAAACTTAACAGGAACCCATGGGGGAGGGGAAGGAAAAAAAAAGAGGTTAGAGTGGGAGAGAGCCAAAGCATACCTGACTCTTAAAAACTGAGAACAAACTGAGGGTTGATGGGGGGTAGGAGGGAGGGGAGGGGAGGTGATGGGCATTGAAGAGGCCATCTTTTGGGATGAGCGCTGGGCGTTGTATGGAAACCAATTTGACAATAAATTTCATATATTAAAAAAAAAGACCTTATACATAGTATGCACTCAATATTTACTAAGTGAATAAATGAGTCAATCTACAGTATGAATATATTGTATAATATAAATATATGTATATATGTGTGTATATGTGTGTGTGTATATATTTATATATTTATATAAATATAAATTTATTTATATTTTTATTTATATTTTTAATTTATTTTAATTTATATTTTATTTATATTTTTATTTATATATTTATATTTAAATATAAATTTATATAAATATAAATATATAAATATATATATATATATATATATATATATATATATATACACACCCTAATACAATGCTGGGGAGTCCAGTCATAAGTTTTGATCTGAGACAAGGTTCTAGTCATTATCATATATCTAACCCATCCTTACTCTGGCTGCAATTTGGGGATAAGCATTTTAACAGCTGCTTGTAGACTCTGACACAATACTTCCTAAGCCTCCCCACTATCTACTGGGCAGTCTACTGTTCAAGCAGTTAGATATTAGGGTTTGGGAATTCCACTACGGTTGTTATAATTCCCATGAACTGATTAGGGTTTTACCTTTAGAGTCATCTTGCCATAGCTTGAATCCAATATGATCAGAATTTACCTTATCAAGGCAGTTCATGATTAGCTGCCTCTGTCATTTCCATCTTTATGCTCATCTTCAGAGAAATCCACAGCACACATGCTCTGAGGCAATTTCTCTTACAGAGGAAACATCATTCCTTGTGTATCCCCTCAAAATCAAAGGTTGTCTTTAAAGTCCTATAAATTATAGATAATATAGCTCTTGTGTTCCCTGGAGAGTTGATTCTGTCACTGCTGTTCCTCTTTTAACTTCCAAGGTAGGCTCCAAATGCAAAGCTACAGATAATATCTCTCTGCAACATAGCATCTGACTTTCTGGCAGCCATTTCTGACATTGTCTTGGCAGGGTATATGTTCCTTCCAGGTCTCCTCATAGCCTTGGTGTCTGCATAGGGCTGCTTTCTTGGATGAATTGTTTTAGGCTTTATAGGCTTTCTAATATGAGGGTCATCCTTTTTTTCTGGACTATGTATGAAAGAAGCAAGTCTACTTAAGATTGCACATTACCCTAGAGGTCCTGTCCCAAGATTGCCATTTCACCTCCTAGACTTTGGGCCAAGAATCTGCTCTGTGGGCCAAGAGGCACACATTACATTCTGGGCATGTCACATAAATCTGTCTCCTGCCTTCTGGGTCACTTTCTGGTTTTAGAACAGGCACGGGGCAGCTGGCATCTCTATTAAATTTAAGTGGTCCTCATCCAAGTGCAGAACCTCTGCTGTGAGTGAAATTAACAGCAGGTTTGATGCATGGCTGGGACTCCACTAATATGGATTTTTTGACCACACAGCATAGTTATTATGACTGAAGTGTTCAGAAAATAAACCCTTTATGCAAGTTCTGTTCTTGTGGTCAGACGGGATCAATACCTGTCCTAGAGGTTAAGCAAAACCCGTGAGGTTGTGACTGTCATTGTTTCAATTTGGGAGTATGATTTTTTTTTCACTGTATATAATTGGTAAATGCTAACTTAGTAACTAAAATTGAAAGAGACTATTTTTTCACATAATGTTAGGTCTCACCGTGTTGTGAGCTGCTTGAAAGATATATAATGTACCCAGATCCAACAGTCAGAAATTGAGACAACATGAACTGTAATTAAGGCAAAAATCTATGTTAGATTATAAGAGTGTCATATAAGGAGATCTCATCATGGGCTACACTAACAGGAAAGGCTTTATCAAAGGTATAGGATTTGATGGATCTTTGAGTTGGTGAAGTAGTAAATTCTGAAATAAACCGTGTGTACTCTTGAATTCAAATTATTAACTCCAAATCTCTTCAGTTCTATTCTGACCTACTCTGTTTACAAACTTAACCACATTTTCACGTACATATATCTTTATCACTTCAAACTGCTTTCTTTCTTTCAGATTCCTGCGGTTTCCTACCTTTGCGTCTGTTCACAACACAACATCCACACATTAAGGATTTATTCCTACTTTATAAGTCTCTCCCCAAACTCAAATTTTTCAAGAACTCTTTTGAGATCATTTGAATCAGAGTGAATTTCTTCTCTCCTTATGCTCATCATAGTCAATAATATTCTTGTAAGGCACTTTGGATTTTGGCAGCACTTTCTTTTGGTCTGACCAGATGAAAATTCCTCAGTGTTTGTGTTTATTTATTGTTTTTTATAGAAGATTGAAAATTTCATATATTTCTGTAAAACAATACATCCTACCTGTGCAGGAAAAAAAAGAAACCAGGAATCCCTTTCAAAGACAAGCAAATATACCTTTTTACTTTATAACCTTGAGCACACAGAAACATTACATATCTACTGTCTTGAACTGGTTTTGGAAAATGGCTACACAGGAGTGAAAGCACAAGGAGATCTGCAAATTGTATTAGGAGAAGGCCACCACAGCTGCCTTTTCCTAGTTCAGTTTGATTCTGTGGATGGCAAAGAGTATGCATTTCCAATGAAGATGGAATTTTACAATGTACATGTCTAGTATCATCAAAACCTTTGTGGGCAGGAGTCTTCATGAGAACCTGTTTCCAACAGCAAGCTTCATCTCATCCCACAAGAGATAAAACAGAATACTTCCTTTTGTGGAATTATTACTCAAAGAGGCAGTCTTACATTTTGCTTATGAGACTTGGTCACTGGCTATTGGAATCCAACCTACAATCCTGTGCATGGATCCTGTTCTCCCATCTGCTGGGGCATAGCAGAGTTTGCTCTGGGAAATTAGTTGCTGCTTTGGTGCACTCCAAGTGCATCAGAAAAAAGATGTAAGGATCAAGCATGTAACTTCTTATAGTTTTTTTTTTTTGTCTTTTCAGGCCTGAGGTCAAATCTATAACCCACATTAAGGTATAACACCTGCAATAAACAAGACAAAGATGCTGCAGCCCCCTTCCTAATTGACATTCTAAGGAGCTAGGTCAATGATATCATTATCAATATAAAAATATAAAAAAGAGCCTTAAAATAAAATAGGCTTCACTCTTGGTTACTTTTCAAAGGAAGTTAAATTGATATAATAAATAAAAAACACATGGGTTAAAAAAAAAAACAAAAAAAGCACAAGCGCACACATACACACTGGCTTCATCCTAATAGCCCTCATTCATCCCCTCCTGAGCTGACAAAGTTAAGTAGGACAGTCCCATAGTGGTTACTGTGACATACATCCTAGTTTGTATCTTGGAGAGGCTGTCTTGGCAATTGATACATTTTTCTTGGTATCCTCTCCCTGCAGACTTTAAGGAAGGCCTCCAAGTCTCTGTAAACCCTTCATTTACATTTGAAGAATGCTCCTGTGAGGAAGTCTATAGGCTCATATAATGTTGAAGCAGGAAAGCCTCTGCGAGTCATTAAGCCAAACCTCACTTCAGAGATCAAAACTAGAGCTCAGTGAGGAGAGAGATTTGCCCAAGGTAACCCAACAAATTGATGACTGCCTCTTCTTTGGCCTACTGATTCAAAGCCTTGTGTTATTTTTCCATTCCTGTGGCTGCCTCTTTCCAACATTAAGCAAGGGTTGCCTTAAATACTTACCTACCCTTTCTCAAAAGCCTAGTGTTTTTTTTACACTATATTCATTCCTTGTACAAATTCCCAGATATGAAATCCAAGCAGGTTCTTATATCTATCTGACATTTATTTCTCTGCTTCTCATCAAAAATTTCTAATTTGGGTTCTATTCCCTCAGGATCTTATTAGGTGAGCACATAATCCTGGTCCACAATACCACTCATATCTCAGTAGAGTACAGATGATGATATGTACCATATCATCTCTAGGTAGGCATCCAGGTTTTTAATGAAGCCCTTACAGAGACTCTGCCTTAATCAAGTATTAATATCACCACGGGAATTTTGACCTGTTAATTCTCCTGCTTTGTACTTGAATCATACTTTGTCTATCACCACCATGTAATTATTAAGTTCCTTCTATAGTTTAAGCCCTATGGATCCAGGAGTGAATGAGACAGCTATAATTCTTACCTATTTGGAGTTTTTATTCTAGTTGGGAGAACTGGGAAATGAGGTGGGGTATGCTACATTAGCCAAGGATATTAGAGAAGGCATTGGTTATGGTGATGTATTTCATTAGAGATCTATAGAAATGGAAGGGAGGCAGTCATACAAAGTAGTGATGGAGGTCAGTGGGAGGATAGGCCAGAAAGAGAAGGGATTTTGAGCAGGGTTAGAAGTTTAGACTATATTCTTATTGCTGTAAGAAGACTCACTTCAAACAGAAGAATGTTGAGTAGATTTATTCTTTTAAGAGAGAACTTCAGTTATTGTGGAGGAAACAGCCTCTAAGATGACAAAAGTGGAAACAGACAATTTATTTAGAGGGTTATTTCAGCAATCCATTGAGGGATGACACGTGGACAGGGTCATTATCTGGTCTGGAGAGAAATCAACTGCAAAACTCCTGTTTTGGGTGAATTGTGCAATTAATTTGCTGAAATAGGGAAGATGGACGTTACAATAATCCAGATGATTATTTTTTTTTCACCCTATGGCTACAGACACTTATTCATGTAACAGTTTCTTACTGAGCGAGCCACTACAGACAGGAGGATTATTCTTTATAGAGAACTCACTGGTTGTTCATCCTAATTATTTTTTTTTAAAAAAGAGATATTACTTATTAAGCATTTCTTATTTGTAAGCATTGGGCTAAGCACTTGCTGTTCCGTGCATTTGGTGTTACTGCCTTCCCTGCCAAGAATCTCTACTCTCTCTTTCTTGTAATTTTCTGATTATAGTTAAAAGTGGGTGCATGACATAGAGAGAAAAGTAAAGTCTTTTCCTGGGATTTGTGTGCTAGAGCTTGAAGGGAAGACCGATTCTTCTTTTGGCGGCCCTTCCTTTGACACATGCAAACATTGAATAAATAAAGATTTCATTTCTGTTTTAATGAAGAAATTATGGGCCAAGAGAGACAATTCTGTTGGAGATGAGTTCACAAATACCTGAAGACTTATGGAGTTTCCTGGATTCTACAGTCCTTCGATCTGTGAACTTCCCTAGTTCCAGGACACTTGCCAGAGTCACCCTTATATCTGTATATCTGTGTATCTGTATATCTGTATATCTGTATATCTCTCTATCTCTCTATCTCTATCTCCATGTGTTTTTACTTAAAGAGAGTTCACATTATATTCCTATCTCAACCGACAAAGGCAGGGCATCTATATCCTATTTCACTCCATAGCAACTAGTTAAATTGTAACTATTACCCCATTTCAAAGAAGTAGAATTAAAAAGCCTTAGTTATTGGTGCACCTAAGTGGCTCAGTCGGTTAAGCGTCTGACTCTTGGTTTCAGCTCAGGTCATGATCTTATCATTCATGGGTTTGGGCCTTGCATCAGTCTCCATGCTGATAGTACAGAGCCTCCTTAGGATTCTCTCTCTCTGCCCCTTTCTCTCTCCCTCTCCCTCTCCCTCTCTCTCTCTCTCTCCCTCTCTCTCTCCCTCTCTCTCTCTCTCAAAATAAATAAGTTAACTTAAAAAAAAAAAAAGCCTAAGCTGACCCTAGCTTTCACATGGTGATCTAAGTTCCGAATTTTGGATCTTTCTCTGCGTTAAGTCCATGTTACTGATAGTCTGTTTAGTGTTATGCCCTATACCCTAGGTGAAAGGTGGGTACTTATGTATGTGTAGGGATCAGAGGATGGAAGAAACAAAACTCAGTCCGACCACGGTCCTGTCCTCGAGGGCATTATAATTAAAATGTTATAAACATAGCATATACATAATAAAAAAACATGAACATGAAATAATGTCTCTAATAGAGGGTCAATGAAAGTGAAGAGGAAGGATGATTAATTCTGATCAGGATACCAGGAGAAGGTCTTTGAACTGGACCTTGAAAGACAAACAGTCCATTTATTATGCCTCCCCAGTCTATGCATATTACCTATTTTACTCATCTATTGTTCATAGCTCAAATACAAGTTTTCCTACCAGTTATTTTTTTCTAATATGTCTCACATGCTTGAATGTAAATGTTGTGTCTATATGCCCCAAATTAAAACTATAGAAATTATCCAGTTCGTTTGACCCATAGAAATAAGTGAAAAGAAAATGTACTTTGATTCAAGAACAAATTATACTGATAGTTGTCAAAGCTGAGCTTTATGTTATAAGATGAAATCCCAGTTTCCTGTAGACCTTTATAGTTATTTTCCCCTAGCCAATTACTTTTTCATTTTTCCACTGCTAACTACATTTTTTGCCTTATTTCTGATTCTCATCCTCTATTCCAACCCTTTACCTGGCTCATGCTAACACTTCTAGCTTATTTGGAAATTGCTTCAAATAGATAGCACTGCTTCTGCTCTTGTATACTATTACTTTGTACTAAGGAGGGAGTAGAGAGCTCACGAATGAAACTTATTTGGGACTCTTTCTTTTGCACATTTGACAGCTTGTGTTTTTTTTCAAACATTTGCATTATAAGTGAGTTTTGTTTTGTTTCTGCATGTATTAGTGATTGATAATAAATCCCCCTCAAACATTGCTGTATATTTCACATTGCCTGTGGTTCCTGTAGGTGACACTATTTTTATACATACATTTCAGTTTGTCCTGACCAAATTAAGAGCAGATCAGATGTGAATTGCTTCTGGGACTTCGTGAAAGCTCACAACTTGGAGAAAAAACAGTACAGAGGGGCGCCTGAGTGGCTCTGTTGGTTGAGTCTGACTTGGTTTCTGCTTAAGTCATGATCTCATGGTTTGACAGTTCGACCCTCAGGCTCTGTGCTAGCAGCATGCAGCCTGCTCGGGGTTCCTTCCCTCTCCTCAGCCTGTGTTCGTTCTCTCTCTCTCTCGCTCTCTCTCTCGCTCTCTCTCTCTCTCACACACACACACACAAAATAGATAAACATAAAAAAAAAAAAAACACAGAACAGACATTCCATACCCCGCATGATCTTCTGTCTGTTCTGACTTTCTACTTCTCTCCTTTTTCTCAGCCTCTCCAAGGCCTTGAATTCCCTCCATCCATTTATTCTTATTTTGTTTAATACTAGTCTGCGTCTTCTTGACATTAAATCCAAGTGAAAGACACTTTGAAGACAGACTCCTATTAAAGGTTCAGAATAAGAAAAGGGCACTGAATGACATCAAGCGTTTCCCACAGTATCTTGACTATCACAATTTCACTTAGCTATCAATTTAATACAAAATTCATGCACAACTAGACTGTTCTGAAGCTTCATTAACAATATTTGGTGGTTGTCAGGTAGTTTAAAAATGAATATGCCTTCATAATCTCCCAGCTTTCAACTAGGCAAAGGTAACATGTTTTCCCCTTTTTGCTCATTGCACAAGAAAGCCAGAGATTTTTATAGGACTACATCATTGTAATGAAATAGAAGAGTGGGAATTGGATTACGCTGGATTATCCTTTATACCTAATTACAATCTAGCCCTTCAGGTGAGTATTTCCAAATCCTTCAGAAATGATTCTGAATCTTATTATCAAATCATTCAGCAATCTTATTGCAAGTGACCAATAATCATCATGAATTTAGCCCTCATTTGCTATGATGGTCTCGACATCAATGGTACTTTCTTGTCAGCGGATAGAAAATAAATATTCTGTAAGAAAATTCCCTTATAAATCTCTTGTAAAAGATTTATTAAGAACCTGAACACAAAGAGATTATTATTTAAAAGAACCACAAACCAAACATACACTGGCATCAGCTTTGAATACGCATTCCTGGTTCTCTTCTGCCCAGTATTTAGCTCTGATTAGTATCAGACCCTCCAGGAAGCTCTTCCTGAACACCCCTGCCTCACCTGGATAAAATTTCTTGCTTCTTACTATCAGCAGGACCCTATCAGTATCTCTAAAATGGTCCCTATCATAGGATGACATTCTGTATTTAAATACCTCTCCTCCCCAAAGAGAATAAAGTATTAGAGAGCAGGAAATGGGTTTTATTTATTCACTTCAAACAACATTGCTGACATGAACTTGCTCATTCATTTCTCACATCAAGTTTGTGATATAAATCCTATTTTACAGAGAAGAAAATTAAAATTTTGAGCCTTGACCCAGCCACATACACAGCTAGGAAGAACAGGAATAAAATATGAACCCGGGACTGCCTGACCACAAAATCTACACCTAATGTAAGGCACTACAGCTATCATGGGTCAGAAGGATTACTGCTACTTTGGTCTACCTAAGATATGAAGACACAAATTGTTAAAAATAAGTCCACACATCAGATAAAACATTTGTACCTACAATTTATAAAACTCTAACAAATTTGTAATAAAAAGACAAAAATCCATTTAAAAATGAGCAAATGGGCAACTGGGTGGTGTCTTATTCTTGATTTCAGCTTAGGTCATGATCTCCCGGTCGTGAGATCGAGCCCTGCATCAGTAAGGGGCCTGCTTGAGATTCTCTCTCTCTCCCTCTCCTTTTTTCCCTCCCCTGCTTGTGCTCTCCCTCTCTCAAAAGAAATAAGTAAACATTTTTTTTTAAATGGGCAAAGGATCTGAATATACGTTTCACCAAAGACAACATGTAAATGGCTATTGAGCATATGAAACATCATTCCTTGTTATTAGGAAAACACACATTCAAATGAGACAGACCTGGTTAAAATGGAAAGACAAATGGCAACAAGGATTGGTAGACTTGTGAAAACTGAAAGCGCTGCATCTCACTCATGGGAATGCAATACAGTACAGCCACTTTGGAAAACAGGCAATGTCTTAAAACTTTAAGCATCCACTTACCAGATGATAAGTATTTCCACTCCCAGGAATCTACAAAAGACATGTGAAAATATATGTTGTTAATACAAGGACTTGTTAGTGAATGTTAACATCAGCAGCATCATTCATAAAAAAACTGAAAACAATCCAAATGTCCTTCACTGGTAAATAGATGAAACATTTTATACCTAAATGATGAATTACCATTTAGTAATCAAAAGGAACACAGTATTAATCATGCTTCTACATGAATGGACCTCAAAAACACTTTCCTAAATGAAAGAAACCAGATACAAAAGGTGATGTGTTGCATGATTCCATTTATAGGAAATGTCTATAAAAGGCAAATTTATAGAAACAGGAAGGAGATAAATAGTTGCTTGAAGCTGGGGTTTGGGACTAGGGTTTGAGTGCAAATAGATACAACAGAATTTTTCAGGGTAATGGAAATGCTTGAAAACTTAATTGTGGAGATGGGTGTGCAATTCTATTTATAACTGTGTGACTATATTATTGAATCATGCTTAAAATAGTGAATTTTATGGTATGTAAATTATAGATCAATGAAGCTTTAATAGAAATAAGTGTGGACTCTTGGATAATTTACTTTTTATGAACCACTTTCAAGATAAATCTGTCTTTACTTTTACCACTGAATCTGCTGAGGGTCTTCCAGCAAAACCTATTCTCAGAATTCACTTATCTTCCAAAACTATATCTAACCACTTGCTATAACTAGATTGCTCCAAACTTGTTCTGTAAAGGGACAGATAAGTATTTTGGACTTTACAGGCCAGAAAGTCTCTGATGAAACTATTCAACTCTGCTATTGTAGAACAAAAGCAGCCACGGATAATATGTAAATGCATGAGTTTCACTATGTTCCAATAAAACTCTGCTTATGAGAACAAACAGTGGGCAGGATTCTGTGAGCTGTATTCAGCTAACAGCTGCTAAAGACTAAGCAACCTTTGACCTTCTAGTAAAATGTGAAGTGGCAGTTAATTCTACCCTAGAATTTAGAAAATGAGGAAACAAGTCCTCAAAGGATTGCTAGTATCCTTTTGCCAACTGCTTCTGACCTGCTGTTTGATTTTTTTTAATATCATAAGTTTATTTATTTATTTTTTCAATATATGAAATTTATTGTCAAATTGGTTTCCATACAACACCCAGTGCTCATCCCAAAAGGTGCCCTCCTTAATACCCATCACCCACCCTCTCCTCCCTCCCACCCCCCATCAACCCTCAGTTTGTTCTCAGTTTTTAAGGGTCTCTTATGCTTTGGTTCTCTCCCACTCTAACCTCTTTTTTTTTTTTTTTCCTTCTCCTCACCCATGGGTTTCTGGTAAGTTTCTCAGGACCAACATAAGAGTGAAAACATATGGTATCTGTCTTTCTCTGTATGGCTTATTTCACTTAGCATCACACTCTCCAGTTCCATCCACGTTGCTACAAAGGGCCATATTTCATTCTTTCTCCTTGCCACGTAGTACTCCATTGTGTATATAAACCACAATTTCTTTATCCATTCATCAGTTGATGGACATTTAGGCTCTTTCCATAATTTGGCTATTGCTGAGAGTACTGCTATGAACATTGACCTGCTATTTGTTAAAAAATCATAGAATTCTAATCACTAAATTGTACCCTTGAAACTAACATAACACTGCATGTTAACTAACAGGAATTAAAATAAAAACTTAAAAAAATAATAAAGCAAAAAAAAAATCATAGAATTCCAAGTTGAATAACAATAGCTACTAATAAAATCATTGAGTGTCTTCCAGTGGCCAGGTGCTATTCTAAGAAATTCACGCTCATTGTCTCATTTAATCATATTAACGGCCCAAAGTGGAAAGCCCAGAGAGAAGCTGTGCTTCTTTATCTAATATAAAGGTAGAATGCATTAGACTCAGGAGACAGGCTCAGGTGTTCTAATTCCACAGGCCACATTTTTGTTAACCACTATGCTGTGCTGCCTATAATCATAAATTGGTGACTGTTTTTGAAGAACAAACTGCGATTTTTGGTTTGGTGGATAGGGACAAGCTCCTTCAGTGAAGATGTGGGAAAACAACTCATTGTGAGATCTAGAAATTCAGATTATGTGCAACTTACACTTGGAACTACAACACTCAACACAAGATTCCAGGTAAGTGGGCTTTGTTCCTAATTAAGGTCCTTTTTATCAGAGCAATAAAAAGTACTTGAAGTTCAATTTTTTAAAAGACATTGAACAGCGATTTCAATCATTAGCTAGAATCGAACTTCTGTCAACAGACTTCTTTAGATCAGTCTTTCCCATGACTGTTTTCTGTCACATTATACCTTAAAAACAGCAACTCCCCATCTGCAGATGTATGCTATATACGATATATTCCAAAACAGTGATGTATTTTGCTGGAAGGAGTGAAATTCAAAAACAACACCGAAATGCCAATTTACTCTTATTGTTTACCAAATGTAATCAGGGCAGCTACTGTGCAACTCATAGGGGAAGTGAAGCATTTCTAATTCAACAAGTTAATCCTGTGATTTGAGGGATTTGAGGAGAAAAGAAGAAACTGTTTAATGCACTGCATTAGTAAGACAAGCATCCATGAAAATAAAAGGCTATTAAATTGTTCAGATGCAATATTAAAATGCAACAAGTTTATGGATTAGGGAAGAGTGATTTAAAAGAGAGAGCTATACTATTTGCAAAATATTACAGTGCTAGACAGAGAACAAACCTAGGAACTCATAGGATATAATTCGATCCCTACATTTTGGAGATGCTCAAGACTTCTAACCAGTGATGACTCATTTAGAATCTGGAGGAGCCATATTCTAACAGGGGAAGCTTGTTGATGAATAAATTGTGATAATGGCATAATCATAGAAATTTATAGAGCATTCATTATCTGTTGGCTGTATCTCAGCTGGGGGTGTCCAAGGGAAGATGCTAAGACACAGATGAATATCTTCACTCCTGCCTAGACTTCCATCATTTCAGTCAAATACTTATTTTGAAACTAAATTGAAATAGGTAGTGTGGTATAATGGAAAGTAGTCTGCAATTAGAACATGGAGATTTCAGTTCCAATCTTTTCATCTTAAATGTGCCAAGTATCATCTTCAGTGATAATTAACGGTAAAAGTTTTTAATTTTTTTAAGTGTATTTTTATTTATTTTGAGAGAGACATAGAGACAAGTGGGGAGTGCACAGAGAGAGGGAGGCAGAATCCCAATTGTGCTGTCAGCACACAGTCCATTGTGGGGCTCCATCTTACAAACCGTGAGATCATGACCTGAGCTGAAATCAAGAGTTTGACACTTAACCATGTTAGTTAACATACAGTGTAGTCTTGGCTTCAGGAATAAAACCCAATGATTCATCACTTACTATAATACCCAGTGCTCATTCCAAAAAGTGCCCTCCTTAATGCTCCTCACTGATTTAACCCAATATATACACACACATACACACACACACCACATCTTCTGTAGTCATCCATTAGTCTATGGAGATTTGGGCTCTTTCTATAATTTGGCTATTGTTGATAGCACTGCTATAAACATTGGGATGCATGTGCCCCTTCAAATCAGCATTTTTGTATCCTTTGGATAAATACTTAGTAGTGAAATTGCTGGGTTGTAGGGTAGTTCTCTTTAATTTTTTGAGGAACCTCCATACTGTTTTCCAGAGTGGCTGCACCAGTTTGCTTTCCCACCAGCAGTGCAAAAGGGTTCACCTTTTCTGTATCCTCACCGACATCTGTTGTTTCCTGAGCTGTTAATTGTAGACACTTTGACAGGTATGAGGTGGTATCTCATTGTTGTTTTGATTTGTATTTCTATTCATAATATAAGATTTAGACTGGGTGATCCTCAAGAGTTCTCACAGATTCATCATCCCAGAATTGGACTATGCAATACCATTTTTAACCAAACATAAGGTTTCCCATACTGTGTTTTCTCTATAAAAACTTGAAAACTCCATGTAAGAAAAATCTCCTTTCACTTTTCTTCATCACATTGTTTTTCTCAATACTCATGATGTAGAAGGACAATCAAGTCTTTAATGGCCACATTTAGATAATCTTTTAACAGTATTTAATCTCAGACTTGCCTTTTCCCTAGCCTCACTAGAATCAATTGATAAATACTGGGGCATAACATGTTATGTTTAAATATAACCTTAGGCAAAGAATTCATCCTGCCAAATAATATCACAATGACTTTGGAAAAGAGTTTCTGAGTGATCTATGGAATTATTTATGAGCATTTATAACCATAGGTTGACCTGACATGACTCTTGCGTAGGCATTTTGTCATGTTTAGGAAAGATACATTGTTTTAAAAATAGATTAATACAGAACAGAGGGGCCCTTAATATATTGTCTTAGTTTCCTATATAACAAAACTTTTCTTGTATGCATCTAGAGTCGTAATTATCATAAACAGTACAAAAGTAACACTCCTTAATAACATCCACCTTGAATTATGAAATAAAGGCCTTGCTTATATCCCAAGAGACCCAATGCTAATCATGTTGAGCCATTAAGTTTGCAAAAGTTCAACCACCACATAATGCTTTGCTGGCTGAGGGACTGTCAAAGCCACCATGAAAAGATTCCCTTCAACCACCCTGTGTAATATGACTATAATTAACACTGGCAAAAAAGGAGTATGTAGACCAAAGACCATACAGGGTGATCTAAGGGTACGGCATTTACCACAGCTTCTCTTATAAATTGTTGTTCCCATCAGTCAAAAACGTAACCACATCAACATTCCACTTACACAGTTTTACCAAGGAAATTCTACACTGTATTAATGAAATGTCAACTGCATCCACACCATTGTGAGGTGAAAACTTCACATTTAACAACATTAGAGTCTTGTTACCAGAATGAGTTACTCTGGATTCTAAATATATTTTCCTTTTCATTTTAGAGTAATGGGAGATGCCTGGGACAAAAGGAGGTGGGATGTAAAAGAAACAAACTAATGTGACAGATTTCCAGAGTTGCCAACGAGTTGCCTCCCTTCCCATTTTCTTCCCCAACTGTTAACCTTCCACTTGACAACATCAAATAAAAACTTTTGCAAACAGCTTTTCAGTTAACACTTTAAAAAACCTACTTTAATAGCCTCTTCAAGTGGTTATGGTTTTTAATTCTGGTTCTTTTTTTTTTTTTTTTTTTTTTTATCCTACTCCAAGGGACAATGTTTCCAGGCGTGCCTAGGTGGCCTAGTCGATCAGGTGTCTGACTCTGGATTGCCTCTCAGGTCATGATCTCACAGTTGGTGGGATTGAGCCCCACATAGGGGGCTGACCTGTCAGAGGAAAGCCTGCTGGGGATTCTCTTTCTCCCTCTCTCTCTCTGCCCCTCTCACGCTCATGCTCTCTCTCTCTCTCAAATAAATAAGTAAATAAATACGTAAATAAAT
>NW_026057616.1:0-19526 GCF_023721935.1 Panthera uncia | reverse complement strand
AAAAAAAAAGAATTCACACAGATAAGGTTGTAGTGTTTCAGGCTTTAAATCTATAAGGAGTACATGTAGGAGATTGTAATCACTAGAGTGGTATTCTCATCTGGGACCTTCTGTGACACTGGGTTGAACAAATATTAACCTTATCCAAGAAAAATTCAAAGGTACAAGTCCAGTTTGTGACTTTCCTGTCCTGATTTCAAGCTGACCTAAAGATTCAATTTTCCTTTGAGCTATAGAAGGTAGAAAGTTTAGATCATGTTTGAAGGAAATCAAAATCTGAAAAGAAGGCAAGGAATGTGGCATTGCAGAACACACAAAAAAATGGACAGTATTACTCTCTAATATCTAGGAAGTAGTAAATATTATTTAAAATATTGTTTAAGAGGAACAACTATTATTTTTTTAAAAAACTCCCACTTTAGGTTTATGTGTGTATATAAGCTATGATATTGATATTGCCACCTAAGAGCAATTTGTAACCATAGGTCTTTCAATACATGGAATTGTTTAATTTCTGTCTTGAATTGTACTGACAGAGTTCTTTCTAAACTTAAAAATTTTTTTTAATGTTTATTTATTTTGAGTGAAGCAGAGACAGAGAAAGAGAGCGGGGGGGGGCAAACGGGAGAGGCACAGAGAGACAGAGAATCCCAAGCAGCAGAGAGCTTGACACAGGGCTTGAACTCAAGATTGAACCATAGGGCTCGAACCACAAAATCATGACCTAAGCTGAAATGAAGAGTTGGACGCTTAACTGACTGAGCCACTCAGGCAGCCCTAAACTTAAAAACATTTTAAAGAAGCTTACAATTGCAAAAGAAAAATGTAGCCTAACCATTTACACTAATAGTTACTTTGCCTTTTGTCTGAGGAGACTTATTTTTATTAATTTTTTTATATTTTTAGAAGGTTTTGTTTTAATGTTTATTTTTGAGAGAAAGAGAGAGAGAGCATGAACAGGGGAGGGGCAGAGAGAGAGGGAGACAGAGAATCTCAAGCAGGCCTGTGCTGTCAGTGCAAAGTCCAACACGGTGCTCAAACCCACTAACCATGAGATCATGACCTGAGCTGAAGTTGGATGCTCAACCAACTGAGCCACCCAGGCACCTCTGAGGAGACTTATTTTCAAAACTAGAGAAAATGTTAACAGGTCAAATTATATGAGAGAAAGATGGAGGGGTGAGGGAGGGAGCAGGGAGGGAGAGAGAGACAGAGGCACAGGCAGAGGCAGAGAGAAGTAGAGGAAAATGCTAAAGAGAAGTACAGCGTGTCTGAAGGAAATGGTGTTTCAACATTTGTGATTTGATATCATACTTTGCAATGCCTTTCCATCACCAAGGGACCATGGCTTTCTGAATTCGTGATGGCACCATTAAACAGCTGTGCAACACTCATTCTGAAACAAAAATGCTCAAGCAGGAACACTGGAATTAACTGTGGAGAATACAAATTAGCTAACAGATTTATTCCTCATCCTGACATAAGAAACAAATATTGATGGCTTCCTGTGGTGTAATACATCCTTATTCATTGCTTCACAACTCACTCATAGCTCCTTCATTTTCTCCTCAATGCTTCTAAATGGGTGATTCATCCTATACTTCTCGAAATATTAGTCTGTTTACAGTCTTCAGATAGCTAACAGATTGTATATCATTAAAGGAGCTCGGTGATGGCTTTCACTGTAGATTGTTGCTCTCTTTCAATTTATTTGCTTTTTTTCTTTTGAAAGTTTTTTAAAAAGAGAGGAAAATAAATGGCCTCTTTTATTTAGCAATAACATTTTGATTGTACATTATGGTATGATCTTTTTAATAAATTTTAGTTTTCCAAATACATCTTGCATGGCTAAAGTATAAACTATTCAAAGTAAAAATCCATAACAAAAATGTGTATATTTTCCTTTTTTATGTAATATCATAATCCTCCTGCAATTGTATAGTCAATTTGAATGCAACAGCTCTGTCCACCTTTCCATTTAGAGTAATGCTGAGATAGAGAAAATGTCCCTATTTTTCTTAGGATTTTTTTTTAAGTATGAATGAAGTTTTCACATTTCTACATCATGGAAATGAGTTGGCACTAGAAATACGTATTATACTGTCCATCCCTGAATATTTCATATTTTGTTTAAGTTAGAACTGCTCTCTTATACATGGGTAGGCACACCATAAAGGGATAAGAGGACACAAAAGAGGGGAAAAGTAATTTATCCCAAATTATGGAATATATCACATTAAGCAGTAACACAAGCCTTAGAGTTTACTCATATAAATTCTGAGAGGCATATATTATCTGTGCTTTAGAAAGCTGAACACAGGCACCTTGGAATGGAAAACCCGACACTCATACCCTTCATATTCATTTGCTCATTGGTTGAACATGGACCAAAATCACTGATTCCTATGAAATTTTTATCCCTTACAGATTGCACACTAGGAATTAATGGCAAATATGCCCATTAATAATAATGGACATTCAACATAAATAACTGCATTCATAATTTATCCCTAAGTGTTAACACAATTGTATAGTCAAAAAATCTCATTCTACAGTGTTACTGGGTCTAAATTATTATTAAAATGTATTCTGCTTTGGAAAAGATGACAAGATTAGAGCTAATGCAGTAAAGGGTATGTCAGTCACAATTTGGTTGGAACTAATAAAGTTCCTACAGATATATATTCAAGAACTATATAAAGTATTGCATTTGCTTTCAATTCAATATTCTTCTCACTGTAATACCAGTATTTCAGTTTGATGATGCAGGAACATTCCACTGAGCTCAGTAAATTTAGATGTTACATTGGAGTAACATATATTATTAAGTGTTCAATGATAACAAGACACAAAAAGGAACCAACTACAGATTTTCAGAAGGAAGTTATCAATATGTATGAATCCAAATAGCTATACATCCAATATCATTTATGCTAAGGAATAACAGGAAGTAATAAGATAATTGATTAAATATTCATATTTATGTAGGTAATGGTTTTGTAAGAATATAAATGTGGCACCTGAAATGATTTGCTACCAAATATCCAAAGACAACATTAAGGGGACAGTTATGCTCTGAGGACTGATTAAGAATGGTATGATAGAAAGAAATGGATTCTGACTCAGACATCCCAAACTTATAACCCAGCTCTGCTACACACTTAGCAAGTGACTCAACGTCTCTGAGCTCTACAATTTCAACATTTGTGAAATGCACAATAGAGCAAGTCTCAGAAGGGTAATCTTTTAAGGAAATATAAATGAAATCTGTTGTAAACTTAAAAAAAATATATATATATATTTACACTTATATATATAATATAAAAAATATATAATATAAAAATATATAATATAAATATATATTTACCATAATACATATGTGTTTTATATAAATATTATATATGTAATATTATAAATATAGAATATATAAATATTGCATATATAGTATAAATATATAATATATAAATATATATTTTATATATATTTATAAAGAAAGTCAATTAATTTTGTTATTATACAGCATCTTGGCAGAGAAACATATGGCCCTTGGTATCTTTGTCACATTCCCCACTAGCATGCATTTCTTCTTTTCTGCAAAATCTACCCTCTTCATCTCAGTAGGAGATGAATGGGGAACCATGGAGGATTGCATTTTGCAATGCATCACATACAGCATTGTGTACTACTAAGATATTCTTTAACAACTGCATCTTATTGGGTTAATCATTTAATGTCTCTAGACCTCAATTTCCTTGTATATAAGTCACAAGAAAAGATTATCATTTATGATGTGAATGGACTAAAAAAAATATGGTATGATTACAGAGTGGCTCCCCAAATAATTGGTATTTATCATAACTTTATGCCAAATTCTTGCTGATAACTGATTACTGTTAACATACATAAATGATCTATTGTTTGGATTCATAGCATCACAGATGTCTGGATCAATTTTTTGTATGTCCTCATTCTTTTAAAGATAGTCTTGATCATAGCAACTAACGTGATGAGAGTCAGGATGTGCTTGTAACCACTCCAACCTCATTTCCTACAGTCTAGGTATCCTTCTGGATAGGAACTAGACTCTCCAAATGCTATTTATATAAACACCAATAGGTTCTACACATCTCCTAAACACTGAGACGTTTGGGTGCTATATTACTATAATTATACTCCTTGTATATACAAACACACCCACATTTTGCAAGTTGTGAATAAATATTACAGGACTTTCAAATTGCTTTCACATCAATAATCGGATTGTCTTTAAAACAGCTCTATTTTACATATGAAGAAATCAATGCTCTGAGGTATTAAGTAATTTGCTTAAGTCACCTAACTGGTGACTACCAGAGCAAGATATAGGAACCAAATTGTTTATCATTTTATTTTCTTATTTAAATATGTTACTAGAGCTTTTGAAAAGCCCTCAAGACTATCATACATATAATATAAATGGTATGTAATACGTTTTATATATTTTCAGACAAATTGTGAAATTCAAGATTTTAGGGATAAAATAAAATGAAGCGGTTATATGCACTTTTTAAGAATTTTGAAAGCAATCCCTTTAACTAGAAAGACTTTCTAAACCATTTAGAGACATGTGTTTCAATGTCTCTGTTGCACTATTACATACCACCATCAGGATCCCATATTAACTTTCAAATACTTCATCTTAAAGTGAGGGATATGGGTCATTTATAGGTCAATGGCTATTTCTAGCAAAATCAATTTGTTCAGTATATTGATTAGTTTATCTGCTCAAAGGGTTGATTTTTTTTTCTTTTTAAAGTGACTAGCTTTATTATACTATGAGCTCTCTTTTAACATTAAAAAATAAGTCATGATATTACTAGTTTATTAATTTTACATAATCCCTATGGATTTAGAGAATACTCACTAAGAGCTAGTTGAATGGGCTGTACTAATATGTTAACAGGTCTACCTCTCCAACCATGGTTCAAGCCATTATCGTCTGCTGTCTAAATTATTTCACCGGGCTCCTAGTTTCTGTATCCTCAACATCCAGATCAAGACCTTATATGTGGATCCTGAGAAACTTAACAGGAACCCATGGGGGAGGGGAAGGAAAAAAAAAGAGGTTAGAGTGGGAGAGAGCCAAAGCATACCTGACTCTTAAAAACTGAGAACAAACTGAGGGTTGATGGGGGGTAGGAGGGAGGGGAGGGGAGGTGATGGGCATTGAAGAGGCCATCTTTTGGGATGAGCGCTGGGCGTTGTATGGAAACCAATTTGACAATAAATTTCATATATTAAAAAAAAAGACCTTATACATAGTATGCACTCAATATTTACTAAGTGAATAAATGAGTCAATCTACAGTATGAATATATTGTATAATATAAATATATGTATATATGTGTGTATATGTGTGTGTGTATATATTTATATATTTATATAAATATAAATTTATTTATATTTTTATTTATATTTTTAATTTATTTTAATTTATATTTTATTTATATTTTTATTTATATATTTATATTTAAATATAAATTTATATAAATATAAATATATAAATATATATATATATATATATATATATATATATATATACACACCCTAATACAATGCTGGGGAGTCCAGTCATAAGTTTTGATCTGAGACAAGGTTCTAGTCATTATCATATATCTAACCCATCCTTACTCTGGCTGCAATTTGGGGATAAGCATTTTAACAGCTGCTTGTAGACTCTGACACAATACTTCCTAAGCCTCCCCACTATCTACTGGGCAGTCTACTGTTCAAGCAGTTAGATATTAGGGTTTGGGAATTCCACTACGGTTGTTATAATTCCCATGAACTGATTAGGGTTTTACCTTTAGAGTCATCTTGCCATAGCTTGAATCCAATATGATCAGAATTTACCTTATCAAGGCAGTTCATGATTAGCTGCCTCTGTCATTTCCATCTTTATGCTCATCTTCAGAGAAATCCACAGCACACATGCTCTGAGGCAATTTCTCTTACAGAGGAAACATCATTCCTTGTGTATCCCCTCAAAATCAAAGGTTGTCTTTAAAGTCCTATAAATTATAGATAATATAGCTCTTGTGTTCCCTGGAGAGTTGATTCTGTCACTGCTGTTCCTCTTTTAACTTCCAAGGTAGGCTCCAAATGCAAAGCTACAGATAATATCTCTCTGCAACATAGCATCTGACTTTCTGGCAGCCATTTCTGACATTGTCTTGGCAGGGTATATGTTCCTTCCAGGTCTCCTCATAGCCTTGGTGTCTGCATAGGGCTGCTTTCTTGGATGAATTGTTTTAGGCTTTATAGGCTTTCTAATATGAGGGTCATCCTTTTTTTCTGGACTATGTATGAAAGAAGCAAGTCTACTTAAGATTGCACATTACCCTAGAGGTCCTGTCCCAAGATTGCCATTTCACCTCCTAGACTTTGGGCCAAGAATCTGCTCTGTGGGCCAAGAGGCACACATTACATTCTGGGCATGTCACATAAATCTGTCTCCTGCCTTCTGGGTCACTTTCTGGTTTTAGAACAGGCACGGGGCAGCTGGCATCTCTATTAAATTTAAGTGGTCCTCATCCAAGTGCAGAACCTCTGCTGTGAGTGAAATTAACAGCAGGTTTGATGCATGGCTGGGACTCCACTAATATGGATTTTTTGACCACACAGCATAGTTATTATGACTGAAGTGTTCAGAAAATAAACCCTTTATGCAAGTTCTGTTCTTGTGGTCAGACGGGATCAATACCTGTCCTAGAGGTTAAGCAAAACCCGTGAGGTTGTGACTGTCATTGTTTCAATTTGGGAGTATGATTTTTTTTTCACTGTATATAATTGGTAAATGCTAACTTAGTAACTAAAATTGAAAGAGACTATTTTTTCACATAATGTTAGGTCTCACCGTGTTGTGAGCTGCTTGAAAGATATATAATGTACCCAGATCCAACAGTCAGAAATTGAGACAACATGAACTGTAATTAAGGCAAAAATCTATGTTAGATTATAAGAGTGTCATATAAGGAGATCTCATCATGGGCTACACTAACAGGAAAGGCTTTATCAAAGGTATAGGATTTGATGGATCTTTGAGTTGGTGAAGTAGTAAATTCTGAAATAAACCGTGTGTACTCTTGAATTCAAATTATTAACTCCAAATCTCTTCAGTTCTATTCTGACCTACTCTGTTTACAAACTTAACCACATTTTCACGTACATATATCTTTATCACTTCAAACTGCTTTCTTTCTTTCAGATTCCTGCGGTTTCCTACCTTTGCGTCTGTTCACAACACAACATCCACACATTAAGGATTTATTCCTACTTTATAAGTCTCTCCCCAAACTCAAATTTTTCAAGAACTCTTTTGAGATCATTTGAATCAGAGTGAATTTCTTCTCTCCTTATGCTCATCATAGTCAATAATATTCTTGTAAGGCACTTTGGATTTTGGCAGCACTTTCTTTTGGTCTGACCAGATGAAAATTCCTCAGTGTTTGTGTTTATTTATTGTTTTTTATAGAAGATTGAAAATTTCATATATTTCTGTAAAACAATACATCCTACCTGTGCAGGAAAAAAAAGAAACCAGGAATCCCTTTCAAAGACAAGCAAATATACCTTTTTACTTTATAACCTTGAGCACACAGAAACATTACATATCTACTGTCTTGAACTGGTTTTGGAAAATGGCTACACAGGAGTGAAAGCACAAGGAGATCTGCAAATTGTATTAGGAGAAGGCCACCACAGCTGCCTTTTCCTAGTTCAGTTTGATTCTGTGGATGGCAAAGAGTATGCATTTCCAATGAAGATGGAATTTTACAATGTACATGTCTAGTATCATCAAAACCTTTGTGGGCAGGAGTCTTCATGAGAACCTGTTTCCAACAGCAAGCTTCATCTCATCCCACAAGAGATAAAACAGAATACTTCCTTTTGTGGAATTATTACTCAAAGAGGCAGTCTTACATTTTGCTTATGAGACTTGGTCACTGGCTATTGGAATCCAACCTACAATCCTGTGCATGGATCCTGTTCTCCCATCTGCTGGGGCATAGCAGAGTTTGCTCTGGGAAATTAGTTGCTGCTTTGGTGCACTCCAAGTGCATCAGAAAAAAGATGTAAGGATCAAGCATGTAACTTCTTATAGTTTTTTTTTTTTGTCTTTTCAGGCCTGAGGTCAAATCTATAACCCACATTAAGGTATAACACCTGCAATAAACAAGACAAAGATGCTGCAGCCCCCTTCCTAATTGACATTCTAAGGAGCTAGGTCAATGATATCATTATCAATATAAAAATATAAAAAAGAGCCTTAAAATAAAATAGGCTTCACTCTTGGTTACTTTTCAAAGGAAGTTAAATTGATATAATAAATAAAAAACACATGGGTTAAAAAAAAAAACAAAAAAAGCACAAGCGCACACATACACACTGGCTTCATCCTAATAGCCCTCATTCATCCCCTCCTGAGCTGACAAAGTTAAGTAGGACAGTCCCATAGTGGTTACTGTGACATACATCCTAGTTTGTATCTTGGAGAGGCTGTCTTGGCAATTGATACATTTTTCTTGGTATCCTCTCCCTGCAGACTTTAAGGAAGGCCTCCAAGTCTCTGTAAACCCTTCATTTACATTTGAAGAATGCTCCTGTGAGGAAGTCTATAGGCTCATATAATGTTGAAGCAGGAAAGCCTCTGCGAGTCATTAAGCCAAACCTCACTTCAGAGATCAAAACTAGAGCTCAGTGAGGAGAGAGATTTGCCCAAGGTAACCCAACAAATTGATGACTGCCTCTTCTTTGGCCTACTGATTCAAAGCCTTGTGTTATTTTTCCATTCCTATGGCTGCCTCTTTCCAACATTAAGCAAGGGTTGCCTTAAATACTTACCTACCCTTTCTCAAAAGCCTAGTGTTTTTTTTACACTATATTCATTCCTTGTACAAATTCCCAGATATGAAATCCAAGCAGGTTCTTATATCTATCTGACATTTATTTCTCTGCTTCTCATCAAAAATTTCTAATTTGGGTTCTATTCCCTCAGGATCTTATTAGGTGAGCACATAATCCTGGTCCACAATACCACTCATATCTCAGTAGAGTACAGATGATGATATGTACCATATCATCTCTAGGTAGGCATCCAGGTTTTTAATGAAGCCCTTACAGAGACTCTGCCTTAATCAAGTATTAATATCACCACGGGAATTTTGACCTGTTAATTCTCCTGCTTTGTACTTGAATCATACTTTGTCTATCACCACCATGTAATTATTAAGTTCCTTCTATAGTTTAAGCCCTATGGATCCAGGAGTGAATGAGACAGCTATAATTCTTACCTATTTGGAGTTTTTATTCTAGTTGGGAGAACTGGGAAATGAGGTGGGGTATGCTACATTAGCCAAGGATATTAGAGAAGGCATTGGTTATGGTGATGTATTTCATTAGAGATCTATAGAAATGGAAGGGAGGCAGTCATACAAAGTAGTGATGGAGGTCAGTGGGAGGATAGGCCAGAAAGAGAAGGGATTTTGAGCAGGGTTAGAAGTTTAGACTATATTCTTATTGCTGTAAGAAGACTCACTTCAAACAGAAGAATGTTGAGTAGATTTATTCTTTTAAGAGAGAACTTCAGTTATTGTGGAGGAAACAGCCTCTAAGATGACAAAAGTGGAAACAGACAATTTATTTAGAGGGTTATTTCAGCAATCCATTGAGGGATGACACGTGGACAGGGTCATTATCTGGTCTGGAGAGAAATCAACTGCAAAACTCCTGTTTTGGGTGAATTGTGCAATTAATTTGCTGAAATAGGGAAGATGGACGTTACAATAATCCAGATGATTATTTTTTTTTCACCCTATGGCTACAGACACTTATTCATGTAACAGTTTCTTACTGAGCGAGCCACTACAGACAGGAGGATTATTCTTTATAGAGAACTCACTGGTTGTTCATCCTAATTATTTTTTTTTAAAAAAGAGATATTACTTATTAAGCATTTCTTATTTGTAAGCATTGGGCTAAGCACTTGCTGTTCCGTGCATTTGGTGTTACTGCCTTCCCTGCCAAGAATCTCTACTCTCTCTTTCTTGTAATTTTCTGATTATAGTTAAAAGTGGGTGCATGACATAGAGAGAAAAGTAAAGTCTTTTCCTGGGATTTGTGTGCTAGAGCTTGAAGGGAAGACCGATTCTTCTTTTGGCGGCCCTTCCTTTGACACATGCAAACATTGAATAAATAAAGATTTCATTTCTGTTTTAATGAAGAAATTATGGGCCAAGAGAGACAATTCTGTTGGAGATGAGTTCACAAATACCTGAAGACTTATGGAGTTTCCTGGATTCTACAGTCCTTCGATCTGTGAACTTCCCTAGTTCCAGGACACTTGCCAGAGTCACCCTTATATCTGTATATCTGTGTATCTGTATATCTGTATATCTGTATATCTCTCTATCTCTCTATCTCTATCTCCATGTGTTTTTACTTAAAGAGAGTTCACATTATATTCCTATCTCAACCGACAAAGGCAGGGCATCTATATCCTATTTCACTCCATAGCAACTAGTTAAATTGTAACTATTACCCCATTTCAAAGAAGTAGAATTAAAAAGCCTTAGTTATTGGTGCACCTAAGTGGCTCAGTCGGTTAAGCGTCTGACTCTTGGTTTCAGCTCAGGTCATGATCTTATCATTCATGGGTTTGGGCCTTGCATCAGTCTCCATGCTGATAGTACAGAGCCTCCTTAGGATTCTCTCTCTCTGCCCCTTTCTCTCTCCCTCTCCCTCTCCCTCTCTCTCTCTCTCTCCCTCTCTCTCTCCCTCTCTCTCTCTCTCAAAATAAATAAGTTAACTTAAAAAAAAAAAAAGCCTAAGCTGACCCTAGCTTTCACATGGTGATCTAAGTTCCGAATTTTGGATCTTTCTCTGCGTTAAGTCCATGTTACTGATAGTCTGTTTAGTGTTATGCCCTATACCCTAGGTGAAAGGTGGGTACTTATGTATGTGTAGGGATCAGAGGATGGAAGAAACAAAACTCAGTCCGACCACGGTCCTGTCCTCGAGGGCATTATAATTAAAATGTTATAAACATAGCATATACATAATAAAAAAACATGAACATGAAATAATGTCTCTAATAGAGGGTCAATGAAAGTGAAGAGGAAGGATGATTAATTCTGATCAGGATACCAGGAGAAGGTCTTTGAACTGGACCTTGAAAGACAAACAGTCCATTTATTATGCCTCCCCAGTCTATGCATATTACCTATTTTACTCATCTATTGTTCATAGCTCAAATACAAGTTTTCCTACCAGTTATTTTTTTCTAATATGTCTCACATGCTTGAATGTAAATGTTGTGTCTATATGCCCCAAATTAAAACTATAGAAATTATCCAGTTCGTTTGACCCATAGAAATAAGTGAAAAGAAAATGTACTTTGATTCAAGAACAAATTATACTGATAGTTGTCAAAGCTGAGCTTTATGTTATAAGATGAAATCCCAGTTTCCTGTAGACCTTTATAGTTATTTTCCCCTAGCCAATTACTTTTTCATTTTTCCACTGCTAACTACATTTTTTGCCTTATTTCTGATTCTCATCCTCTATTCCAACCCTTTACCTGGCTCATGCTAACACTTCTAGCTTATTTGGAAATTGCTTCAAATAGATAGCACTGCTTCTGCTCTTGTATACTATTACTTTGTACTAAGGAGGGAGTAGAGAGCTCACGAATGAAACTTATTTGGGACTCTTTCTTTTGCACATTTGACAGCTTGTGTTTTTTTTCAAACATTTGCATTATAAGTGAGTTTTGTTTTGTTTCTGCATGTATTAGTGATTGATAATAAATCCCCCTCAAACATTGCTGTATATTTCACATTGCCTGTGGTTCCTGTAGGTGACACTATTTTTATACATACATTTCAGTTTGTCCTGACCAAATTAAGAGCAGATCAGATGTGAATTGCTTCTGGGACTTCGTGAAAGCTCACAACTTGGAGAAAAAACAGTACAGAGGGGCGCCTGAGTGGCTCTGTTGGTTGAGTCTGACTTGGTTTCTGCTTAAGTCATGATCTCATGGTTTGACAGTTCGACCCTCAGGCTCTGTGCTAGCAGCATGCAGCCTGCTCGGGGTTCCTTCCCTCTCCTCAGCCTGTGTTCGTTCTCTCTCTCTCTCGCTCTCTCTCTCGCTCTCTCTCTCTCTCACACACACACACACAAAATAGATAAACATAAAAAAAAAAAAACCACAGAACAGACATTCCATACCCCGCATGATCTTCTGTCTGTTCTGACTTTCTACTTCTCTCCTTTTTCTCAGCCTCTCCAAGGCCTTGAATTCCCTCCATCCATTTATTCTTATTTTGTTTAATACTAGTCTGCGTCTTCTTGACATTAAATCCAAGTGAAAGACACTTTGAAGACAGACTCCTATTAAAGGTTCAGAATAAGAAAAGGGCACTGAATGACATCAAGCGTTTCCCACAGTATCTTGACTATCACAATTTCACTTAGCTATCAATTTAATACAAAATTCATGCACAACTAGACTGTTCTGAAGCTTCATTAACAATATTTGGTGGTTGTCAGGTAGTTTAAAAATGAATATGCCTTCATAATCTCCCAGCTTTCAACTAGGCAAAGGTAACATGTTTTCCCCTTTTTGCTCATTGCACAAGAAAGCCAGAGATTTTTATAGGACTACATCATTGTAATGAAATAGAAGAGTGGGAATTGGATTACGCTGGATTATCCTTTATACCTAATTACAATCTAGCCCTTCAGGTGAGTATTTCCAAATCCTTCAGAAATGATTCTGAATCTTATTATCAAATCATTCAGCAATCTTATTGCAAGTGACCAATAATCATCATGAATTTAGCCCTCATTTGCTATGATGGTCTCGACATCAATGGTACTTTCTTGTCAGCGGATAGAAAATAAATATTCTGTAAGAAAATTCCCTTATAAATCTCTTGTAAAAGATTTATTAAGAACCTGAACACAAAGAGATTATTATTTAAAAGAACCACAAACCAAACATACACTGGCATCAGCTTTGAATACGCATTCCTGGTTCTCTTCTGCCCAGTATTTAGCTCTGATTAGTATCAGACCGTCCAGGAAGCTCTTCCTGAACACCCCTGCCTCACCTGGATAAAATTTCTTGCTTCTTACTATCAGCAGGACCCTATCAGTATCTCTAAAATGGTCCCTATCATAGGATGACATTCTGTATTTAAATACCTCTCCTCCCCAAAGAGAATAAAGTATTAGAGAGCAGGAAATGGGTTTTATTTATTCACTTCAAACAACATTGCTGACATGAACTTGCTCATTCATTTCTCACATCAAGTTTGTGATATAAATCCTATTTTACAGAGAAGAAAATTAAAATTTTGAGCCTTGACCCAGCCACATACACAGCTAGGAAGAACAGGAATAAAATATGAACCCGGGACTGCCTGACCACAAAATCTACACCTAATGTAAGGCACTACAGCTATCATGGGTCAGAAGGATTACTGCTACTTTGGTCTACCTAAGATATGAAGACACAAATTGTTAAAAATAAGTCCACACATCAGATAAAACATTTGTACCTACAATTTATAAAACTCTAACAAATTTGTAATAAAAAGACAAAAATCCATTTAAAAATGAGCAAATGGGCAACTGGGTGGTGTCTTATTCTTGATTTCAGCTTAGGTCATGATCTCCCGGTCGTGAGATCGAGCCCTGCATCAGTAAGGGGCCTGCTTGAGATTCTCTCTCTCTCCCTCTCCTTTTTTCCCTCCCCTGCTTGTGCTCTCCCTCTCTCAAAAGAAATAAGTAAACATTTTTTTTTAAATGGGCAAAGGATCTGAATATACGTTTCACCAAAGACAACATGTAAATGGCTATTGAGCATATGAAACATCATTCCTTGTTATTAGGAAAACACACATTCAAATGAGACAGACCTGGTTAAAATGGAAAGACAAATGGCAACAAGGATTGGTAGACTTGTGAAAACTGAAAGCGCTGCATCTCACTCATGGGAATGCAATACAGTACAGCCACTTTGGAAAACAGGCAATGTCTTAAAACTTTAAGCATCCACTTACCAGATGATAAGTATTTCCACTCCCAGGAATCTACAAAAGACATGTGAAAATATATGTTGTTAATACAAGGACTTGTTAGTGAATGTTAACATCAGCAGCATCATTCATAAAAAAACTGAAAACAATCCAAATGTCCTTCACTGGTAAATAGATGAAACATTTTATACCTAAATGATGAATTACCATTTAGTAATCAAAAGGAACACAGTATTAATCATGCTTCTACATGAATGGACCTCAAAAACACTTTCCTAAATGAAAGAAACCAGATACAAAAGGTGATGTGTTGCATGATTCCATTTATAGGAAATGTCTATAAAAGGCAAATTTATAGAAACAGGAAGGAGATAAATAGTTGCTTGAAGCTGGGGTTTGGGACTAGGGTTTGAGTGCAAATAGATACAACAGAATTTTTCAGGGTAATGGAAATGCTTGAAAACTTAATTGTGGAGATGGGTGTGCAATTCTATTTATAACTGTGTGACTATATTATTGAATCATGCTTAAAATAGTGAATTTTATGGTATGTAAATTATAGATCAATGAAGCTTTAATAGAAATAAGTGTGGACTCTTGGATAATTTACTTTTTATGAACCACTTTCAAGATAAATCTGTCTTTACTTTTACCACTGAATCTGCTGAGGGTCTTCCAGCAAAACCTATTCTCAGAATTCACTTATCTTCCAAAACTATATCTAACCACTTGCTATAACTAGATTGCTCCAAACTTGTTCTGTAAAGGGACAGATAAGTATTTTGGACTTTACAGGCCAGAAAGTCTCTGATGAAACTATTCAACTCTGCTATTGTAGAACAAAAGCAGCCACGGATAATATGTAAATGCATGAGTTTCACTATGTTCCAATAAAACTCTGCTTATGAGAACAAACAGTGGGCAGGATTCTGTGAGCTGTATTCAGCTAACAGCTGCTAAAGACTAAGCAACCTTTGACCTTCTAGTAAAATGTGAAGTGGCAGTTAATTCTACCCTAGAATTTAGAAAATGAGGAAACAAGTCCTCAAAGGATTGCTAGTATCCTTTTGCCAACTGCTTCTGACCTGCTGTTTGATTTTTTTTAATATCATAAGTTTATTTATTTATTTTTTCAATATATGAAATTTATTGTCAAATTGGTTTCCATACAACACCCAGTGCTCATCCCAAAAGGTGCCCTCCTTAATACCCATCACCCACCCTCTCCTCCCTCCCACCCCCCATCAACCCTCAGTTTGTTCTCAGTTTTTAAGGGTCTCTTATGCTTTGGTTCTCTCCCACTCTAACCTCTTTTTTTTTTTTTTTCCTTCTCCTCACCCATGGGTTTCTGGTAAGTTTCTCAGGACCAACATAAGAGTGAAAACATATGGTATCTGTCTTTCTCTGTATGGCTTATTTCACTTAGCATCACACTCTCCAGTTCCATCCACGTTGCTACAAAGGGCCATATTTCATTCTTTCTCCTTGCCACGTAGTACTCCATTGTGTATATAAACCACAATTTCTTTATCCATTCATCAGTTGATGGACATTTAGGCTCTTTCCATAATTTGGCTATTGCTGAGAGTACTGCTATGAACATTGACCTGCTATTTGTTAAAAAATCATAGAATTCTAATCACTAAATTGTACCCTTGAAACTAACATAACACTGCATGTTAACTAACAGGAATTAAAATAAAAACTTAAAAAAATAATAAAGCAAAAAAAAAATCATAGAATTCCAAGTTGAATAACAATAGCTACTAATAAAATCATTGAGTGTCTTCCAGTGGCCAGGTGCTATTCTAAGAAATTCACGCTCATTGTCTCATTTAATCATATTAACGGCCCAAAGTGGAAAGCCCAGAGAGAAGCTGTGCTTCTTTATCTAATATAAAGGTAGAATGCATTAGACTCAGGAGACAGGCTCAGGTGTTCTAATTCCACAGGCCACATTTTTGTTAACCACTATGCTGTGCTGCCTATAATCATAAATTGGTGACTGTTTTTGAAGAACAAACTGCGATTTTTGGTTTGGTGGATAGGGACAAGCTCCTTCAGTGAAGATGTGGGAAAACAACTCATTGTGAGATCTAGAAATTCAGATTATGTGCAACTTACACTTGGAACTACAACACTCAACACAAGATTCCAGGTAAGTGGGCTTTGTTCCTAATTAAGGTCCTTTTTATCAGAGCAATAAAAAGTACTTGAAGTTCAATTTTTTAAAAGACATTGAACAGCGATTTCAATCATTAGCTAGAATCGAACTTCTGTCAACAGACTTCTTTAGATCAGTCTTTCCCATGACTGTTTTCTGTCACATTATACCTTAAAAACAGCAACTCCCCATCTGCAGATGTATGCTATATACGATATATTCCAAAACAGTGATGTATTTTGCTGGAAGGAGTGAAATTCAAAAACAACACCGAAATGCCAATTTACTCTTATTGTTTACCAAATGTAATCAGGGCAGCTACTGTGCAACTCATAGGGGAAGTGAAGCATTTCTAATTCAACAAGTTAATCCTGTGATTTGAGGGATTTGAGGAGAAAAGAAGAAACTGTTTAATGCACTGCATTAGTAAGACAAGCATCCATGAAAATAAAAGGCTATTAAATTGTTCAGATGCAATATTAAAATGCAACAAGTTTATGGATTAGGGAAGAGTGATTTAAAAGAGAGAGCTATACTATTTGCAAAATATTACAGTGCTAGACAGAGAACAAACCTAGGAACTCATAGGATATAATTCGATCCCTACATTTTGGAGATGCTCAAGACTTCTAACCAGTGATGACTCATTTAGAATCTGGAGGAGCCATATTCTAACAGGGGAAGCTTGTTGATGAATAAATTGTGATAATGGCATAATCATAGAAATTTATAGAGCATTCATTATCTGTTGGCTGTATCTCAGCTGGGGGTGTCCAAGGGAAGATGCTAAGACACAGATGAATATCTTCACTCCTGCCTAGACTTCCATCATTTCAGTCAAATACTTATTTTGAAACTAAATTGAAATAGGTAGTGTGGTATAATGGAAAGTAGTCTGCAATTAGAACATGGAGATTTCAGTTCCAATCTTTTCATCTTAAATGTGCCAAGTATCATCTTCAGTGATAATTAACGGTAAAAGTTTTTAATTTTTTTAAGTGTATTTTTATTTATTTTGAGAGAGACATAGAGACAAGTGGGGAGTGCACAGAGAGAGGGAGGCAGAATCCCAATTGTGCTGTCAGCACACAGTCCATTGTGGGGCTCCATCTTACAAACCGTGAGATCATGACCTGAGCTGAAATCAAGAGTTTGACACTTAACCATGTTAGTTAACATACAGTGTAGTCTTGGCTTCAGGAATAAAACCCAATGATTCATCACTTACTATAATACCCAGTGCTCATTCCAAAAAGTGCCCTCCTTAATGCTCCTCACTGATTTAACCCAATATATACACACACATACACACACACACCACATCTTCTGTAGTCATCCATTAGTCTATGGAGATTTGGGCTCTTTCTATAATTTGGCTATTGTTGATAGCACTGCTATAAACATTGGGATGCATGTGCCCCTTCAAATCAGCATTTTTGTATCCTTTGGATAAATACTTAGTAGTGAAATTGCTGGGTTGTAGGGTAGTTCTCTTTAATTTTTTGAGGAACCTCCATACTGTTTTCCAGAGTGGCTGCACCAGTTTGCTTTCCCACCAGCAGTGCAAAAGGGTTCACCTTTTCTGTATCCTCACCGACATCTGTTGTTTCCTGAGCTGTTAATTGTAGACACTTTGACAGGTATGAGGTGGTATCTCATTGTTGTTTTGATTTGTATTTCTATTCATAATATAAGATTTAGACTGGGTGATCCTCAAGAGTTCTCACAGATTCATCATCCCAGAATTGGACTATGCAATACCATTTTTAACCAAACATAAGGTTTCCCATACTGTGTTTTCTCTATAAAAACTTGAAAACTCCATGTAAGAAAAATCTCCTTTCACTTTTCTTCATCACATTGTTTTTCTCAATACTCATGATGTAGAAGGACAATCAAGTCTTTAATGGCCACATTTAGATAATCTTTTAACAGTATTTAATCTCAGACTTGCCTTTTCCCTAGCCTCACTAGAATCAATTGATAAATACTGGGGCATAACATGTTATGTTTAAATATAACCTTAGGCAAAGAATTCATCCTGCCAAATAATATCACAATGACTTTGGAAAAGAGTTTCTGAGTGATCTATGGAATTATTTATGAGCATTTATAACCATAGGTTGACCTGACATGACTCTTGCGTAGGCATTTTGTCATGTTTAGGAAAGATACATTGTTTTAAAAATAGATTAATACAGAACAGAGGGGCCCTTAATATATTGTCTTAGTTTCCTATATAACAAAACTTTTCTTGTATGCATCTAGAGTCGTAATTATCATAAACAGTACAAAAGTAACACTCCTTAATAACATCCACCTTGAATTATGAAATAAAGGCCTTGCTTATATCCCAAGAGACCCAATGCTAATCATGTTGAGCCATTAAGTTTGCAAAAGTTCAACCACCACATAATGCTTTGCTGGCTGAGGGACTGTCAAAGCCACCATGAAAAGATTCCCTTCAACCACCCTGTGTAATATGACTATAATTAACACTGGCAAAAAAGGAGTATGTAGACCAAAGACCATACAGGGTGATCTAAGGGTACGGCATTTACCACAGCTTCTCTTATAAATTGTTGTTCCCATCAGTCAAAAACGTAACCACATCAACATTCCACTTACACAGTTTTACCAAGGAAATTCTACACTGTATTAATGAAATGTCAACTGCATCCACACCATTGTGAGGTGAAAACTTCACATTTAACAACATTAGAGTCTTGTTACCAGAATGAGTTACTCTGGATTCTAAATATATTTTCCTTTTCATTTTAGAGTAATGGGAGATGCCTGGGACAAAAGGAGGTGGGATGTAAAAGAAACAAACTAATGTGACAGATTTCCAGAGTTGCCAACGAGTTGCCTCCCTTCCCATTTTCTTCCCCAACTGTTAACCTTCCACTTGACAACATCAAATAAAAACTTTTGCAAACAGCTTTTCAGTTAACACTTTAAAAAACCTACTTTAATAGCCTCTTCAAGTGGTTATGGTTTTTAATTCTGGTTCTTTTTTTTTTTTTTTTTTTTTTTATCCTACTCCAAGGGACAATGTTTCCAGGCGTGCCTAGGTGGCCTAGTCGATCAGGTGTCTGACTCTGGATTGCCTCTCAGGTCATGATCTCACAGTTGGTGGGATTGAGCCCCACATAGGGGGCTGACCTGTCAGAGGAAAGCCTGCTGGGGATTCTCTTTCTCCCTCTCTCTCTCTGCCCCTCTCACGCTCATGCTCTCTCTCTCTCTCTCAAATAAATAAGTAAATAAATACGTAAATAAAT
>NW_026057615.1:0-19583 GCF_023721935.1 Panthera uncia | reverse complement strand
GGGGCGGGGGTGGCGGCGGCGGCCGGGCCCGGGCCCGGGCCCGGGGGCCCCCTGCGGCCGCGGCGCTCGTGGGCAGCTCCGTGTGGCGCGTGGAACGCGCGGGGGCCGGGGGCTGGCGCTGGGAGCGCGCCGTCGGCGTGGACTGCAGCGCCCCGGAGCCGCGCTGCCTCTGGCTGCCCTGCCTCGTCCACAGGGACCGCCGCGCGCCGGGGCCGCGCCGCGCCAGGGTGAGCGCCGCTGGGGGGGGGGGGGGGGGGGCGGCGGGGCGGGGGCGGGGGGGCGGGGGTCCGGCCTCGACGGGGCGGGTGGGATCGGGCCACCAACTCCCTGGGATCTTTGAGCTGAGTGCGCCCTGCGTCGTGGGACCGATGCCCCAGGAGTAGGGAGTGAGCGAGGAGCTGGAGACACACGCGGGTGAGGGTGGCAGGTTGTGGCTGGGAGCTTTGCCCGGGGTGCTGGATGAGGACTGGCCAGTCTGGGTGGTGGCCTCCAGTGGCTCAAGCCTCTTGGTTTATAGGCAGTGGAAGGACGGAAGGGACCGGGGTTGTTTGAGGAGATGCCGGGGCATGGAATCCTGAGGAGTTTGGCTGGCAAGGACCCCGAGTCAGAGGCAGGCAAGGATCATACTAAGTGGACTGGTGGGCAACACTCCGCCCTCTCCCTGGTAGGGGCTGTGGGCACAGGGGCATGCACGGGTTTCCTGGTGGGCAAAGGAGGCAGAGGTGGCAGGTAATGAGTGATCTCAGGGTGAGGACTGACAGGGCTGGAGATATAGGGGGTGGGGACAGTGTGTCTGATGTCCGGGATCGACCAGGCTGGTAGGGCGTGAGTCACAGTGGGCGCCGTGCCCAGCATGAACGCTGTGCTCCCTGCAGTGACCTCTTTATGCTCCTAGGGGGGAGGAGCAGGACTCCTGGGTTCTGGTTCCTGGTGTTGCCAACCCACCACGTGTCCAGTTCTATCTAATTTGTGGCCCTGGGGCCATCTGCCCTCTTCCCACCATCAGTTGGTATTTCTGGATGTCTCTTTCGTTCCTGGCATGAGGGCGAGAGCATTTGGAGATGGATCTGGGCCAGGAGAGCCGTAATCAATGATGTCCCTGTGTCCCCCGAGCGTCTCCCTCTCCATCCCCTTGTCTCTGTGCCTACCCCAGAGAGGCAGAGTTGTGGATGTGTGTGAGCTGAACCCCTCCCCAATCTAGTCACCTTTCTGTTCCCATTGCTGGCTCATTCTCTGTTTCTGTGTCCATCATCTCCCTCCCTGTAAAGATGAGAGCCAGACCCAGGGGTGTCCCAGGTCAGAGGGGAGGAGAGGAAATGTGTGAATAATAGTATGAAGCATTGAGGTTAAATCCAAGGAAGAACTTCCCACAGGGGAGCCATCAGGTCTGGCTGTCCATGGGGGCCGTGGTGTGTCCTCTTCAGGCCGGGGTTTGGGAGCTGTGGCAGGGGGATTACCACACTGACTTTCTCAGGAACTGGTTGGAAGAGATGGGGGAAGGGGGACTGGAAGGAAGCATAAGAGGAAAGGGAGAGGCAGAGATAAGGGAGGGGGTGCCAATGGTGTTTGGGCCAGGAGGGGGCCTGAGAGAAGAAGGCCTGCCCGCTTCCCTGGGTTACATCCAGGCCCCTAGAGAGTGGCACCCCAGGCAGCTGGCAGCTCCAGGCAGGATGTGTGCTGGAGGAGGGGTGGGGGGCGTGCGGGGACCTGTCCCAGCCACTTCTCGTCACTGGGGCAGCTGGTGGCTTAAACCTTAATCCAGGACACCGGCAAAACAATGGGCCCTGCAAACAGCCTCAGCTCTGAGCCCTGGTGGAGTGCGTGCAGGGGGAGGCGGTCCACGCTGGGGAGGCATAGGGGCTTCTGGTAGGAGCAGGCAGGGGGGATCCGCCAGGCCCTCTGCTCTCCCTGATCAGTTCCTTGCCAGGTCAGCAGAGATAGGAAGTCCAGGGGATTTCGGACCTCAGCAGAATTCCCAGAGAATTTTCTCCTCTGGACTCTTCGGACCCCCATGGGGGTGTGGAGCTCAGTGGACAGGCTGGGCTGGGGCTACAAGTGGAAGGAGCCGAGGGGCCATCGCTGGACCTCCTGGCCCATGCTGGAATCTCAGCCGTGGCCTCCCAGACTGGGGATCATCCAGCTTTGGCTTGAACACTTCAGGAGAATGAGCGCTCACGTCCTCAGCTGGTAGTTTTCCAGACGGAGGTGATGAGAATGGTCTCCCTGGCCTGGAGCTTCACTTGTTCCCTGTACCTTTCACCTTGGCTGTGTTCTCTGGGACTGCACGAAGCAAGCCTACTGCCCCTGTCATATTGTTCTTTAGTCTTCTGAAATTTGAGTCTCAAGTCTGCCTGACTACAACCCCACCTCCCACCCCAATACAGAAATCCCCAGCGAAGGGCTGGACCCAGGGCTCTCTTCTACCAGAAATGTGAACAGGCTGGCGGCGGGGTGGGGGGGGTGGGGGGTGGATACACGAAGG
Organism: Panthera uncia; assembly: GCF_023721935.1. Classification (NCBI taxonomy): domain Eukaryota; kingdom Metazoa; phylum Chordata; class Mammalia; order Carnivora; family Felidae; genus Panthera; species Panthera uncia. Next base: position 17,101 of record NW_026057615.1, on the reverse strand, counting down.
AGCTTCTTAGCGTTAGTACATCCAAGTGCCAATTTGAGCTTTCTCCAGCAGCTGGGCGAGGGAGAAAGGGGAACTTAATAGAGAAGGGGGGAGGCCCTCACCCCAGAACTGGGGCTTCCTCCGTCCACATCCAGCCTGCCTTTCTTCCCCTGCAGACTCCGGGCTCGTGCCAAGGAGCGAGGGGGTTGAGGAGACTGTTGAGGGTGAGGGTGAGCCCTCTGAGGTTTGGATTAGGGCCCCCCAGACAGGTTAGGATGCCTGAGGTTGGGGGTTAAAGCCCCGAGGGAGGCATCCTGGCTTTTCACCAGGCAGCCCGCCCGTGTCTTCCGTCTTGGCCAATCTGCCGGCCGCCTCCCTGTGCACACAGGCATCTCTCTGACGCCCTTCTGTCACCCGCTTTCCCTCTCTGCGTCTGAGCAGGGAACCTGAGGTGAGCCCTCTCTCAGGCAGTGTCCGCGCTACTCTCTCTCCCGCCCCAGAAACAGACCTGTGTGCCCTCAGACCCTGGTCTTCAGACATCCCCTGCCTGTCATCTTGGGGAATCCCAAGTATTCCAGCGGGTCGGCCAGAGGGCAGCCGAGTATCTCCCGCCACCCCCACCCGGTTCCCCTCTCAGATCCGGTGACCGGCCAGGCCTCTGGCTGGGCTCCGGAGCTCCAGGAAGTCCCTTCAGTTGTCTGATGTCCAGCCCGCTCCCTCGTGGCTCTAGTCCCTCACCTGTTGCTGCCGCTGCTCCTGAAGGATGCTTGTGCGAGCCAGTCTGTGTGTGTGTGCGTGTGGGTGTCTGTCTGCAGCATATGTTGTGTGCATGTGCCTGTATGTGTAGGCATGTGTGGGAGACTCTGATCATGTGCGATTGTGTGCGCACGTGTTTGTCTACATAGCCTGTGTGTGTAGATTCATCTGTGCCTCCGTGTGTACCTTTGCACATGAGTGTGCTTCTCTGGGTGTGCGGATGTGTCTGTCTGTGTGTGAGATTGTGCAGCAGGCGGGAATGAGCTCAGCTTGGCAACAGGCACTTCCCAGGCCAGAAGGCCCCGTGTCCAGATCCTGGAGCGTAAGAGGTGCTTGGCGAACATTTGCTGAGCCGACCTGATTGAGAACCTGGCTGGCGGCAGGGAGTTACTTCCCTGGGAGCAAAGGTGCCATGAGGGGATCGAGGGGAGAGAAAGAAGCAGCTTTGGACTGATGAGAGAGGGAGAGGAAGGAAGGGGGTGAGGAGGAGGTCGGGGAGCAGGGGAGCGTGCGTGGAACCCCAGGGCCCTTGACCCCCTCCCCCTCCCCTGCTCCAGGCCCTCCCCCTGGCTGCGGGAGGCAGTGTGCACACCTGGGAGTGTGGGTCACACGGCCACTCAACCCTGGTTCCCTGTGCTTCCACAGCTGCCGCTGGGCCCGAGAGATGGGTGCTCCCCTGGGCGCCCCCTCCCCTGGCAGGGGCCGCGGACACTGCTGCTGTGCAAAAGTCTCCAGGACGGCTTTGGCTTCACCCTGCGCCACTTCATTGTGTACCCCCCTGAGTCAGCCGTGCACTGCAGCCTGAAGGTACACCCACCTTGCCCGCTGCCCTTGCCCGTCCTGAGGAAGCTTCGGTGGGGGGAAGGGAGGTTCGTCTGCACTGTCCCCTCCACAGCCCTTCTTCCGTGGCCTTGGGAGGAGGGTCCCTGAGAGGCCGGGGCAGCCCTGGCTGGGTCACTGGCACTGTACGATTGTGGAAGAGATCCCTAACTGCCCTGGGTTTGGTCTTCCCAGGAGAAGGGTGAACGGTTCAGGGCGATGAACTTGGGGGTGGGGGAAGCCAGGACGCTCACACGCACCCCCAGACTCTTGGCCCCTGAAAACTGAGCCGCCTTCTCGAAGAGGTGAAGTTCCTGGGACTCTGTCCTGTGGCCACTTCTGAGCTGGCTTTGTTGCTCCCTCCCTAGCCTGAGCTCTTGGGGAGTCCATCCTAAAACACCTCTGGGACTCCTCCCGGAGTGCCCCAGGCCCTGCACTTGCCTCGGCTCTGGGCTCTGGGTGCTGGAGAGCGCCAGGCTGGGAGGGGGGCGCCCCGGGTTCTAGTCCTAGTAGAGCTCCTTACGTAACTTTGGTCTCACTCACTGGTCACTTCTCCTGCTGTAATGTGAGGGCATCTATCTACTTGACCCCCACGAGCCCTTCTGGCCGTAGTATAAATGTCAGGTTCTCTGTGCCTAACCTACAGTGTGGGCTGGGAGCGGGCCAGGCATGTGGGAACAGCGAGGGTCCTCGGCAGGAACTGGGGCTCCCCAGGAGGACCCCCCTCCCTTCCCCCACCTCTTTCCCAGCAGGGCCGGAGACAGACTTATTTTGGAGTCAATGAACCTGTTACTCCCCCCCCCCCCACCCCCAGGGCTGAGACCAGCTGTGTGGGGCTCTCCTCTGGGGAGCTTGGTCCCACCTGCCAGAGAACCGGGGCCTTGGGTTTCACTGCCTGTGTCTGTGTACTTGCATGGCTCTCTTTGTGTGCACTTGGGTGCCCAGTATGTGGGTCATATGCATGCATGTTTGTGTATGTAGGCGTGGGTAGACAGGTGTCTCTAAATACACGTCTTCAGTATGTGTCCCTGTGCTCTCTCATCCGTGTCTCAATCCGGGAGCACCTGCGTAAACTATTCCCATTGGCTGCAGCCGTGCTTAAGAGTGTAAGTGGGGGCTGACGGTATGTGAGAGGGGCACAGCCCCCTGCCCCTTGATGCCCAAGGACACCAACCTTCTAGTTCCCTGGAACCTCCAGTCCTTCCTTTCTTCTTCTCCCAGAATGTCCCTCCTGCCTGGCCCCTGCCCCCTTTTCTCAGGGGGCCCTGCTGAGGGGTGACCGGGGCGGATGCAGCCTGAGTGGCCTAGGCTGGGTGGTGGACCTGTTTCAGAGAGACCTCGCTCACGTGGGGCGCTGGAAGACCCTGGGCGGGGCAAGCCAGGGGTGGATTCCATCCCCTTTCCAGAACCTGCCCAGGGCTGGGAGCCTGCAGGGAGCTCAGCCGTCTAAATGCATCCATCTGCCTTTGCCACCCGCTCACTGTGCTGTCAGCTCACATCAGCAGGCGCGCACCCCACACAGGGAGGGCAGGGGCAGAGGGACTGCTCTCCAGCAGTGCCCCACAGCCTTCATGTCCTGGCTGGGGTGCTAGAGAGTCCTGGGTTCCAGCCCTGGCTCGGAGTGGCCCTGGATAAGTCACGCCCTGTCTGTCATCTGCGGTAGAATGGATGGTCTGTGGACAGGGGTAGATACGATGACGCTAAATGTCGGGTCCAGCTCTGATGTGGGACCCTGTCTCGCTGGCCTCCTTTCCCTCATTTCAGTTCCCTCCCCAAATCCGGTACCCTCCCTCTCACTACCAGGATGACCCCAAAGGTCTCCCTAGTGGGTCTCCTGGACTCCATTTCTTAGCCCTGCCAGATGCTAGAACCCTGTTCCCTCACTGGTATTTCACATCCACTCTCTCCCACCCAAGAACCTTCACTGGCTCCCTCTTTCTGTCCTTTCAAACCTGAATGCTTTAGTCTGACTTCTGTCACTTGCTGGTGTTGCTTTCTTTCTCGCGTCGGCTCAGCTGATGGTGTCCTACAAATGCTTGTTTATTTCTGCTGCCCAGCGCCTGCGTACTCCCCTCCCCTCACCCAGACCGCCCTCTCCCCTCCCTCCTCAAACTTGCCTTAAAATCCCCTCCCCCAGAGGGGTGCTAATCAGGCCTTCCCTTCCCATTCTCTGAGAGCTGATAGCCACTGTTTGCACTCGTCATGCCTGCTTATCTGTGTCTGCCTGTGTGTCCTCTCTCTGTGCGTTACGTTTAGTGCCTCCTTCATCGGGCTTGGAGCTCCCCAAAGGGGGGGGTCATGGGTCCCCCACTGGATTGGGGGCGAATGGCTGAAATACAAGGTGGTGGGATCAGCAGTCATGAGAGGGGGTTAGTGTTATTGGGGACCATTGCATGGGACTTGATGACCGTCCCCACTGACACCCCTCCTGCCTCGTCTGGGCGCCAGGCTAGTTGAAGGAAGATAAGAGGGGAGGCCTTGGGTGGGGGACATCGAAGGGCCCGCCCAGGTGGAGCCACTGAGGGCTGGACCCAGGCCCCACACCCACCTCTCTGTCCCCTGCAGGAGGAAGAGAATGGAGGCCGAGGAGGAGGTAAGGAGTGGTGGGGGTGGGGCCCAGGGCTGGGGCTGAGCTGGGGCCCGTTTTCCAGCTTCTGTTTCTCTCCCGCTACCCAAGTCAGCCTGGGTTTTGCTGCCTGCCCTCCCACTGCCCCCAGCCCTGACTGCTGTCCAGTCTTTGCTCTTCTCTGTGTCTGCCCTTTCTCTCCTCAATCCTTTTTCTTTTCTTTTCTTTTCTTTTCTTTTCTTTTCTTTTCTTTTCTTTTTTCTTTTTTTTTAAGAATCCAAGAGGCAGCACATTTATTCTGGGCCCTAGGGGAGAGCTCCCTGAATTTCATTCCTACTCGTCATCACCAGTGACATGAGGACAGATCTTGGGCCCGCCAAGGCCCTGTGGTCCCTTCGATGCTTCCTTTCTTTTCTCACATTTGTCTCCCTCTGAGCCTGTCTGTTCCACACTGGGGGTGGTGCTCTGGGGAGCAGATGGCTTTCTAAGACCTGACCTCTGCCCTGGAGTTACTCCCAGCCTAGGCTGAGGCACAGACGCAGGGCGGCAGAGCCTGGGGGCTGGTGGTAGGGTGCAGCTGAGCAATGGCTGTCCTCGGAGATGGAGATGCTGGGGTTCTGTTGGGTGTGAGGGGAGCCCTGAGGTCTTTATCTTACCAGATGTGGGCCTGCCTCCCCTGGCTGTCACCCTCGCTATCCCAAAGGGCCCCTTTCTGCCACCCGGGGTATTCAAGGCAAAACTCCTTTTTTAAAAAAAAATTTTTTTTAATGTTTATTTATTTCTGAGACAGAGAGAGACAGAGCATGAGTAGGGGAGGGGCAGAGAGAGAGGGAGACACAGAATTGGAAGCAGGCTCCAGGCTCTGAGCTGTCAGCACAGAGCCCGACGCGGGGCTCGAACTCACAAACCGTGAGATCATGACCTGAGCCGAAGTCGGTTGCTCAATTGACTGAGCCACCCAGGTGCCCCAAGGCAAAACTCCTTTAACGGGCAGACTTCTTTCTCTGCTGTTGGGGCTTCTGCTGGGCAGTTGTGGTGACGCTCCTGAGCCTCATCGCAGAGGCCCCTGGGGGCAAGGGGAAGAGCCAGCTGACCTAGAACAGGCCCCTTTCTCTGATGGAGACAGTTAGCAGCTGGGGTGTAATGTGATGTCATGAGGGGCTGAGTACTCATCTCAGGATCTTCAGGCCTCTGCTTAGAATCCTCTGCCCCTAGGGAAGGGGGTGGGGTGGGAAGCGTGGGTATGAGTGTCTGTGAGCCTCAGGGCCTTTCCGCAGCTTTCCCCAGGTCTGTGGGTGTGGGCATTCTGCATGTGTGGGTGTCTGCCCCACTAGACAGGGACCTCCACGAGGTCAAGGCCCATATCTGTCCATCCTTTTCAGTCTACTTTCTGGCACAGTGCTGGGATGAAAGCACCATTTAAGGAGTGACTCTGTGTGTCCGCGAACGTGTTTTCCCCACACTGGTCTTTGTTCTCCCAGGGGTGGATCCTCTTGTCTTATCCTATACATCCACGTCTCTGTGAATGGGTGGGTCCGTGTTTGTGTCCGTGTGAGTGTGACCGTTCTCTGAGTGTGTGTCCCCTGTGTGCGTAGCTGTGCATGGGTGTGACCTTCAGCAGCCACCCCCAGCTAACCTGGCTGATGCTCACCAGGACCCTCCCCCCGGCACCACCGCCTGGAGCCCATGGATACCATTTTTGTCAAGAATGTGAAGGATGATGGCCCCGCCCATAGAGCGGGCCTTCGCACCGGTGAGCTGTCCTTCTCTGGGTCTCTTCCACCTGCTCTCTGGTTAGGATGGGATTCTCAGATCCAGGTGTTGGGGAAGGCCCTGTCCTGGTGCTGTCATCCATGCCTGGTGCAGGGGTTCTCAGGAGGGGCCATTGTCACCCGTTGGCCTGCTCACATGTGGTTCTGCCCCCCCTTTCCCCAGGAGACCGGCTGGTGAAGGTGAACGGGGAGAGCGTCATTGGGAAGACCTACTCCCAGGTCATAGCTCTGATCCAGAATAGGTGAGTGCCCCCTGCCTCCCTTCTCCTGTAATAGCTCCCAGCACACTCATTGAGTCCCTGCACACCACCCCCTTGACCCTGGGGTTGCCCTGGCGACCAGGATCCCTGTTCTCCCAGACCCTGTTGCCTCAGCCTGGCCTGACCCCCTGCCCTGTCTCTGTAGTGATGATACCCTGGAGCTCTCCATCATGCCCAAGGACGAGGACATCCTCCAGCTGGTGAGTCCTGCCCTGCTGTCTGAGGCGGAGGGGCCCTGGGGCCTGGGGGCGGGATACATCTCTCCTCCTTGGGGCCTCCCTTCTGCCTTCGGGAGGCAGAGAAGAGTGTAGGGTGCCGCACCAGTCCGGCACTGCCCAATCAGGGATGCCAGGCCCATCCCTGGGCTGGGGCCGGTTGTTGCTTCATTCAGGGCTGCTCTGTGCTGGGGGAGGGGGAGGCGCTGGCCTTGGCAGGCAGGATTCCTGCCAGAGTATCTGGAAGGAGGGTGGCCCAGCGGGCCCTGCCAGACTGGCACGTTCTTGTCAGCTCCCAAGAGACTGTTCTCCACACCCCCTCCCTGCCTGGCCCCGAGTGAGCATGTCTTCTGTAGCTGTGTCCACACACACACACACACACACACACACACACACACAGACACATGCAGACTTACACACGCCTACATATGCTATCTTTCTGTGCACACCGACCCCAGGCCTGTCCCAGAGCCCAGGGCAGTCCTCTCTGCCCAGTGTCCAATTTCCTGATCTCATGGGTCTTAGCCAGATGCCAGCTTGCTTGCCCCCAAGGTCACTGCCCCCTGGGGGAAGGCTGAGGGCCAAACCCAGGAGGCCCTGGGAGCCGGGCTGGCTTCTGCCCTGGATGTGCTCTCATAATCACTGTAATCACGGTGCCATGCTTGGCACCCTGCCCCTCTGGGAACCTCCACCCTCTGACCTGGATTGTCCCCTTGCCCTTCCTGGGGAGGGGGAGGTAAGCCTGGAGGCCCAGAGAGGTGGATGGCTCTCCACAAGTCTCAAAGGCCCTGCGGGTACACTTCCCCCAGGGCCGAGGCAAGGAAAGCCAGGAGGGGGTGACAGGGCGGGATCTAGGGCTGCCCTCCATCTCTCCAGCCGGAGGAGGAGGGGGGGGGCAAGGGGTGGGGAGAGCAGCAGCCTTGAGCTGTGTTACCGGGGTTCGAGGTTCGGGGTTCGAGGTTCGGGTGGGCCGGCGGCCCCAGATGTCAGCCTCTGGGGCCCTCCGCTGGCCCCCTCCATCCTAGGCCAGCCAGAGGGTGGGGCCCAGGCATTCCTGTGGTTGGAAGCCAAGGCTGGAGGCCAATGGGGCCGCGGCAGCTGCTGACGCCACCGCCGACGCGGCGAGGCCCCTCCACACCCATCTTCCCCTCCCTCCTCCTCCCGCCAGCCAGCCGCTGCTGAGAGAGAGAGGGAGAGAGAGAGAGAGAGAGAGAGAGAGAGAGCGCGCGCACGCGCGTGCGCGCGAGCCGGTGGGGGGCCGAGGGCAGCCGCTGGGAGGGCAGACTGGGGGTGGGGGACAGAGGTGGGGCCAGCACAGTGGTCAGTGGGGGTTCACCCCCCCCCGGCCAGGGAAGGCGGAGGCTGGCCACGATGCTGTCGCCAGCGCCTCCGCCGCCGCCACCGTGGTGATGCGGGGAGCCTGGGGAGCCGGCAGGATGGCAGGAGGGAGAGGTATGTGAGTGTCCCCCGGCTGGGTGTGTGGGTCCGAAGGGGGCTGAGTGTGAGTACGGGGGGTGTGGTCTAACTTGTCCTCATCACAGGACAGGGTGTGTGCCTGGGACTGGAGGTGTAGTTTATATGTGTCTCATTGTGTTTCGCTCTGTGTGTGTGTCTTTGGGTGTGTATTTTCCAGTATCTCCTTGTGGTGTGGCACGCACATGCGCGTGCGCGTGGGAGCGTGTGTGTGTATGTGTGTATTGTGTTTCACTCTCCCACCCTTTGATACTTCACCCTGAGAGACGCCCCTGGGCACCCATCAAGGGCCAGGCTAGGCCAGGGCCACAAGGCCTCTGTCCCTAGGGGCTGCCTCCTTTTTTGGCTGGGCCTGGGCACCGGCCCTGTCACTCCTCAGCAATGCAGCGTCAGCCTCGGCTCCCAGTGCCAGATTCCAGGCCTGGGGTGGCAGAAGGTGGCCTGAGGCCCCTTAGACGGTCCGGCCCCTCCCCCAAGCCTGGCCCAGAGGGAGCAAGAGGTGGGCAAGTTTCTCTTCACTCCGGAGGCCTAGGAGCCAGGCCCTGGCTCCCCGTCCAGGGGACGGAAGGACGGCGGGGCTTTCCCAGCCCCCGCCCACCCCCAGCCCACCCCGCCGTGGACACACCCCTTGGTCAGCTGCCGTCTCTGTCTTCTGCCACCTTGACTGGTCTCTGGTGGGTTTTCCCAGCCCAGCCCGGAGGGCTGTGGGCACTGTTGGATGTAAGGCAGCAGGGAGGCGGCTGAGGCCAGCATGGGGGAGGACCCCAGAAAACAGATGTTGGAATGTTTGTGGCTACAGGCAGTCCTTGTCATAAGTCTTAGAGAAATCCTGGCTGTTTCTCTAGTGAGAGAGGGAGAGAGAGAGAGAGAGAGACAGAGAGTGAGAGAGTGTGTGTGTGTGTGTGTGTGTGTGTGTGTGTGTGACTCTCAAAGGCCTCTAATTTCTTTGTTCTCTCCCTCCCTCCCCCCGACTCTCTTTGGAGCATGCCTTCCGGCTCCCACCCACTCAGGGCCCCCCTGCCGCTTGGTCCTTTCCCTCAGTCCACTTCTCTAGGGTCCTGATCTCCCAGGGCTGATGTAACTCCACCCTGTGGGACTTGTCCAGCCCTGCTCACCTGCCTCTGTGTCCCCGGCCAGGCCTACTCCCAGGACGCCTACCTGAAGGGGAACGAGCCGTATTCTGGAGAGGCCCGGAGTATCCCAGAGCCGCCTCCTATCTGCTACCCTCGCAAGACTTACGCCCCGCCAGCCCGGGTCTCCACCTGGGCCACTATGGTGCCTGAGCCCCTCTCAGCACTGCCCAGTGACCCCCGGAGTCCTGCTGCCTGGAGTGACCCGGGGCCCCGCGTCCCTTCTGCCACCCGTACCCATCTGGACAAATCTTCCTTGGGGATGAGCCAGCCCCGCCCCAGCCCTGGTGCCTTCCCCCGCCTCCCCTCGGAGCCCCGGACGCCCCGTGCCTTCCCTGAGCCTGGCAGCCGGGTGCCCCCCAGCAGACTGGAGTGCCAGCAGGCTTTGTCACACTGGCTGTCAAACCAGGTACCCCGCAGGGCGGGGGAGAGACGGTGTCCTGCCATGCCCCCCCGGGCCCGCAGTGCCTCCCAGGACCGGTTGGAGGATGTGACTGCCCACCGCCCATGGCCCTGCTCCACCTCCCAGGGTGCCTTGAGCCAGTTGGGTCAGGAGGGCTGGCACCGAGCTCGCTCAGACGACTACTTGAGCCGGGCCACCCGCTCAGCCGAGGCGCTGGGTCCAGGAGCACTGGTGTCACCCCGTTTCGAGCGCTGTGGCTGGGCTTCCCAGCGTCCGTCTGCCCGCACCCCTGCCTGCCCACCCAGGGACCTTCCTGAGCCCCAGGCCCCACCCCCGCCTGGTCTGCAAGGCCTGGATGACATCGGCTACATCGGGTACCGGAGCTACAGCCCATCATTCCAGCGCCGGACTGGCCTCTTGCACGCACTCTCCTTCCGGGACTCACCCTTCGGGGGGCTACCCACCTTCAACTTGGCTCAGTCCCCTGCATCGTTCCCGCTGGAGGCCTCCGAACCACCCAGGGTTGTGCGCCCAGAACCCAGCACCCGGGCTCTGGAGCCCACCACCGAGGATCGCCGCGACGAGGTGGTCCTGAGGCAAAAGCCTCCCACGGGCCGGAAGGTCCAGCTGCCCTCCGCAAGACAGATGAACCTTGGGTTTGGTGAAGAGTCCCCAGAGCCAGAGTCCAGTGGGCGAGTGGAACGCCTGGGCAGGAAGGTGGCCCCTTTGGCCACTACTGAAGACTCTCTGGCTTCTATCCCCTTCATTGGTGAGTGACAGTAGAGGTGACTGTCTTGGGAGACTGGGTCGTCTGTGCCCTGTTTTACCCCACCCACCTGTCAACCATGGGCAAAACTCTGGGTTGAGTGCCGATTTCTCTGTCTGTCTGTCTGTCTGTCCACCCATCCGTCCTTTTGTTCTCTCCTGCATCCTGTCACCCTTCCTTTCATTCATTTCTCCCCCAGCCATCTTTCTTTCCTCCCTCCCTCCTTCCTTTCATCCTTCATCCACCCGTCTGCCCACCCATCCATCACTTGTCTTCTTTTCCTCCTCCCTTTCTTCTTCCTCCCTTTGTTCATTCATTCTTCCTTCTCGTCTTCCATCATTCTTTCTTTTCATCCTTCCTTCCACCCTTGCTTTCTTCTATCCTCCCTTTGTTCCTTTTACTTTTTGTTCCTTCCACCCACCCTCCACCCATCCATTTATCCAACAAATATTTGTGTCAGGCACCGTGCTAGGCTTCAAGCTCTTCTGGAGCGTGTGGTCCAGCAGCCGGACAGATGATCGGACAAGAACAGCCCCATGGTGTGTGTGTGTGTGTGTGTGTGTGTGTGTGTGTGTGTGTGTGATGGGAGTACAGGGGACTCTAGGAGACAGAGAAGGGTGACATGGTCCAGACTGGGGCGTGGTAGCCAAGGAGAGAATCTTAGAGGAAGGAGATTAGGGCTAAGATTTGAAGGATGAGAAAGAGTTAGGGGGAGAACGTAAAGGGAGAGAATAGAATATGCCAAGAACCCTGACGTGAGAGAGGAGGGTGCCTTTCGAGGTCGCCAGAAAGGGTCCAGAGGGGCTGTGTCAGTCTCTGGGGAGTTGGGGACGTTATCCTGAGAACAGAGGGGACACTGAGAGTTTGCTGCCTGTGGAACAGATGTTGGATAAGGGAGAGGCAAGAGAGAGGAGAGACAGGGTGGTTCCCAGGTTTCTGGTCTACCTAGAGGATTGTGCCTCACCCCTACATCGGGAATGAGAGTGGGGCAGGAAAAGGTTTAAGGTTTGCTGACTGTGTCTATGAGGGTGCAGGATAGGCTGGGCTGGGTCTAGGGGCTTGAGATAAAGACCAGATACAAGATCATGAGACTGGGACCAGAAGTGGAGAGACAGTACCTGGAACTGAGCAGGGTGAGCTCACCCTGTGGTGGTCATGGGAGTGAGGGAGAAGAGGCCAGGCCAGACCCAGCCCTGGCCTCCCCTGGTCAGCTTTCGGTCAGAGTGGGCAGACACAGCGTCAGTAATTTCCCAGTGTGAGGGGGAAACGTAGCGCCTGCCCTCAGGGAGCCCCCAACTGACGGAGGAGACAGTCCTTATCCTCAAGAGACCCCCGGTCTGGTGGGGGAGATAGTCCGAAGCTCTCAGGAGCCCAGTCCAGGGAGGGTGGCTCAACCTCAGGCCTGGGTGTGAAGGAGGAGGCAGGGGCGGAGCCTCCATGCTCACAGTCTGGGGATGGGGGGCCCTTGGCCACGGGCGTATTGCCAGCAGGGCCTCGGAGGACCTGAGCCTTGGGCACGTGGTCTGGGCCAGGACGCGAGGCTGGGGGCGGGGGGCAGGCGGGTTTAGCTTTCTGCCACCTTTATCCACCACTCCCCTCTGCTTGCAGATGAACCCACCAGCCCCAGCATTGACCTCCAAGCCAAGCATGTCCCTGCCTCCGCTGTGGTCTCCAGCGCCATGAACTCAGCCCCCGTCCTGGGCACCAGCCCATCCTCCCCAACCTTCACCTTTGCTCTTGGCCGCCATTACTCCCAGGACTGCAGTGAGTGCTCCCTGAAGCCCTTGCCCCGTCCTTTCCCTGGCTGCCTGGTCCTCAGGGGTCTCTGCTGGGCTTGCTGCCTGATGTATGGCCTCTTCTTGCCGGCTTCTGCTACTCCAGGGGCCCCGTGGGTGGTCACCTCCTGGCCCTGCCCAGACAGGAGGGCTCCAGGGAAGCCCTGGCCCTCCTGCTGACCCTGTGGGTGGCTTTGCAGGTAGCCTCAAGGCCGGCCGCCGCTCCTCCTACCTGCTGGCCATCACCACAGAGCGCTCCAAGTCCTGTGACGATGGGCTCAACACCTTCCGGGAAGAGGGCAGGGCTCTGAGGTGAGGACAGCGTGTGGCCGTCACGGCCACCCTGACTGGGCTGGGACGGGGCTCTCGGCCCTGGTGTCCTCTATGCCCCCCAGGCAATGAGCTCCCTCCCTGGAAGGCTTCTGAGCCTTGGGATTTGAGGAGAAGTCCTAGCTGTGCTTCCTACCTCCCTCACACTCAGTTCTCACTCGCCAGGCGCCTGCCAAACCGAGTACCCAGCCTGCGGATGCTGCGAAGCTTCTTCACCGATGGGGTGAGTGGTGAGCGTGTGCGGGCGAGGGTGTCAGGGGAGCTGGGGAGGGACCGATGCCTCGGCTGCGGAGCCCCATCTTGGGGTGGGTTTCTAGGCCTCTGGCTCCCAGGGCGGGAAGTGGTCTACTCTGGCTCCTTTGTCCCTCCCCCACCCACCCCCCCAACCCTGTAGGCGATCCCCTGGTGTCAGCTATATGGGCTGTGTCATCACTTAAAGACACCCGCACCCTCCACCCACCCAAGACCTTGGTCCGTATCGTTCCCCCACTTAGAATGCCCTTTCCACACACTCCCCTCCACAGCCACATGACTCACCTTTTAATTCCTTTTTTTTTTTAATTTTAATTTTTTACATTTATTTGTTTTTAAGAGACAGAGAGGGACAGAGCATAAGCGGGGGAGGGGCAGAGAGAGAGGGAGTCACAGAATCCGAAGCAGGCTCCAGGCTGTGAACTGTCAGCACAGAGCCCGACGTGGGGCTCGAACTCACAAACCGTGAGATCATGACCTGAGCCGAAGTCGGATGCTTCACCGACTGAGCCACCCAGGCGCCCCTCACCTTTTACTTTCTTTGGGTTTATCTCCACCTTTTCTGAGATTTTAGCCTTCACCCCTGACATGTGATGCCTATTTTCTCCTTAGCACTTCTCATGTGATACAGTTTATGCATCTCTCCCCTCTCTTGCTTGTCTCCCAGATAGAATGTAAGCTCTGTGAGGGCAGGGATTTCGTTTCGTTTGCTTGCTCCCTGTGGGTAACCCAAAACTGCCTGCACAGGGTGGCCTGGGGCAGTATTTGTGTGGTGTCTTCAGGGGAGGGGGGACATTGGAAAGGAGGGGACACAGGACTGAGAGTGATGGACAGGCTGGAGTTTCCAGGCTCAGACCCTGGGGAGATGTGGGGTCAGTTCTGAAATGGCCTTAACTCTTCGTGATTACGGCTAGACTAGAAAAGCCACTTGATTTCAAACCCTCGGTATCTTTGGTTCATTTAACACCTTGAGGATATTGTCACCTGGCTTATTCCTTATCGCTTCCTCTGCTTGCTTAACTCTCCCTTGACCTGTCACTTCTGTTGCTGGAGTCGTGTTGACACTATCACTTCCTCTGTTTAACTCCTTGTGGACATGACTACATGCTCCACTAACTCAGCCTTTGTTGATGTTTCCACTTCCTCTGTTTATTTAACTCCGTGTTGTCACAATCACTTCCTTTGTTTCCTTAGTTGCTTCAAGTCCATAAAATTAAAGGAGGTACCAGATTGGCTTTTCTCGCGTGGTGAGACATGTGGTCGGCAGGTCATAGCCTTTCTTCCTTTCTGGCTTCCTCGGCACATACATACGTCCCATGACCTCAGCGCGGTGGTTCAGAGAGGGCAAGCGGGGCCTGTGAGGCCACACAGCACAGCAGAGCGTGGCCCAGGCATCCACCAGGCCCGTGTGGCTGTGCGAGGTCCATGGGCCTTCTGGCATGCTGGCACCGTGGGAGCCCCCCTAAGTTGCCCTCCGTTGTCTCCCTGCAGTCCTTGGATAGCTGGGGTACTTCCGAAGATGCTGATGTTCCTTCTAAGCGACACTCAACCTCTGACCTCTCGGACGCAACCTTCAGCGATATCAGGAGAGAAGGCTGGTTGTATTATAAGCAGGTCCTCACCAAGAAGGGGAAGGTAAGGTGGTTGGCAGCCTGAGGTGGAGATGGATGGATGCTGTCTCCGGCAGAACTCTCCGGCTTTTATACCCGCCCCACAGCCTCTGGAGCCAGAGGGAACCAGCTGAGGCTGTAGCCTGAGGGGTAGAGGTTAGATGTTAGGAAGAACTTCCTGGGGGGCATAAAGAACTCACGAACAAGAGGGGTTAACCAGAGAGGTCGTCTCTGCTGCTGCGGGAGGGATCTGGTCAAACTGTGCCGGGAATTCTGACAGAACCATCCCACAGTGATCCTTGGTTGGCTGATCGCCCCAGAAAGGGTCACTGGGGGCTCACGGAAAATGAGGGAACAAGGCCAGGGTGATTCTTTCGGAGGAGCTGAGACCCCAAAAGAAGGCAGACGTTAGCCTTTTCGGGGCCTTGCGGGGCCAGCAAAGCTTTTAGTCTTTATCCTAAGAGCCACTGAAGCCCCTGGGGTCTCTTTCATTTGACTTCCTGGAGAATGAATTAGAGAGGGGCCCCGGCTGGGGCCGGCTGGAGGCAGGAGGACCAATTAAGGGCGACCACAGCGACGGCTGGGCATGCAGGTGGCAGGGGGAGACAAACAGGATCCCAGAGCGAGGAGGCCGGGGCCCTGGGTCCACGGAGGCGACGCGGCCCGGGCGAAGCTGAGCGGAGCGGTTAGCATCGACCTGGGCTTGGCCCTTGCCTGCATCATGAATTGCCCGGGGGAAGCTTGGGTGACTCACCCGCCTATGACTCAGTTTCCTCGTCTGTAAATAGAGCTAACAACAACCCCTAGCATATACACCTGTTGCTGAGGATTAAACGAGATGATCTCAGCAGAAGTGCACCCAGTGCCTGGCACGGGGAGCTGCTAGTCCTCTGCTATTATTTGAATTTTCCACCCCGCCTTCTTGGGGTCTTGTACCTGGAGAGAATGTAAGCTTTGAAGTCAGACAGACTTGGAGCTCCTGCCCAGCCACTTATCCAGCATATGGTTTTGGGCAAGCCCCTTAACCTCTGTACCTCACTCTTCTGATCTGTAACATGGGGACAGTGTCATTCTACATCCTGGGCTGGAGGGAGGTGAAGTGAGATGTATGGGCCAGGTGGAGCTGGCATCCATCTGTGCCCTCATCCAGTCCACGATAATGACCGAGTGCCTGCCATGCTCCCGATTCTCGGTCGAGGTTCTGGGTATTTAGT
Organism: Panthera uncia; assembly: GCF_023721935.1. NCBI lineage: Eukaryota > Metazoa > Chordata > Mammalia > Carnivora > Felidae > Panthera > Panthera uncia. Next base: position 1,781 of record NW_026057615.1, on the reverse strand, counting down.
GGTGTGGGAGGCAGGCCATCCCGCCCCGCTGGGGCTCAGGACAAGCAGAGGAAGCACCCGGTGCATAATAGTTGCCAACCCACGACTGTCAGGACTGGAGAGCTGAGCCGAATGGCACGCAGTAGGTGACTCCAGCCTAGGCGGGGTTGGGGGAAGGTGTCGGGGAGGCTGTGACATGAAGGGTGTGTGAGAATCCACAGAACAGGGAGGGGGTGGGAAGTGCTCTGACAGTGGAGATGCCCTCCTGGATGGTCTGGGAGAAAGGAACAGAGGGAGTGCTGGGTGGCCGCGAGCCAGGTGAGAGGTAGAAGCTGAGGTGGGGAGTCAGGTGCCTGCTTCGGGACCTCATCACCCAGGGCAAGCCTTTGCAGGGGTTTAGATGGGGATGGGAGGTGGGTAAGCCCAGGAGGCAAGGGTCACATCTGTGATAGGAGGTGACAATGCCATTGCCGCTGTCCAGGTGAGCCAGGGCGGGGGCTCTAAGGTCGTGGCATGGGGCGGAGGGGAAGGGACAATTTAGAGACACTGAGGGATGGATGGGTTTGGCTTGCTGATGGCTGGGAGGTGAGGGAGGGTGGAGGAGGCAGATGATGGCTGCGGGGGCGATGGGGCCTTCCCCTGAGCCACAGGGCACTGGAGGGGCAGGTTGGTGAGTGGAAGCCAAGGGTTCCTTTGGGGACTTGTGGAGTCCAAGGGCCCTGGGTCATGCCCCGGTGGGGGTGTCCTGGGTTCTGAGGCTCTGGGGCTGTGGCACCCGGGAGGGAGTCTATCAGGGTGTGCACTTGTAGCCACAGGTGTGGGAGCACTGAGGGAGAAGGCGAGAGACTGGCTGTACCTTGAGAGGAAGTGGGGAGAGCAGACCAAAGAGGAAAGCCAGCAAGATGGCAGGAGGGGTTGCCTAGGAGGGCAGCAGGGGCCAGCTGTGTGAACTGAGGAAGGGGAGATGAACCCTTCCAGCCCCAAGTTTGAGCTCCTCTGAGGGCCAGGGGAGAACTGCGGACTCCGGCCTGCGAGGTGGCCCATCTCCCAGCTCTGGATGGCCCCAGGCAGCCGCACCACAGTGTCTCCCAGGCAGGGACGGGAACTGGACCCTTCCTGCTCACTGACCGGTACTGGAGGACAGGGGCTTCCACTCCTGGCTTGGCCAGGACCCGATTTCACTTGTCCCCTCGGTGCTGTGGCCTGGGAGTTAGGAGAGGGGTCATTAAGTCAGCTTCGGGCCCTTAGTCTGTCCAGGGAACTGATGTCCAGCCGGATGTTGTCCGCTCTGGCAAGTCTAGCCTCTCCCGGGTAACCCCCACCCAGCCCCCAGGCTCTTTCAGAGACCATTCACTGTCGGGCAGAGGGAGGTAGGTGTGACAGGTCCCTGCAGTCACAGACCTACCATTTGAGCAGGATGTAACCTTGGGAACTGGCTAGTTCACCTTTCGTTTACCAGTAGGGAACACTGATGCCAAGGGAGGGGGCTTGACTTGTCCAAGGTCACCTAGTTGGTTCGGTCTCAAAGGGTCACCTTGTTGGGGCTCCTGGGTGGCTCAGTCGGTTAAGCGTCCGACTTCGGCTCAGGTCATGATCTCACGGTCCGTGAGTTCGAGCCCCGCGTCGGGCTCTGTGCTGACAGCTCAGAGCCTGGAGCCCGTTTCAGATTCTGTGTCTCCCTCTCTCTCTGCCCCTCCCCTGTTCATGCCCTGTCTCTCTCTGTCTCAAAAATAAATAAACATTAAAAAAAAATTAAAAAAAAAAAAGGGTCACCTTGTCACGCCCCCTCACTCTGACATAAG
>NW_026057614.1:0-19601 GCF_023721935.1 Panthera uncia | reverse complement strand
TCTCAGTCACATTGGGTATTTTCATATCTTTTTTTAATTATCATCATTATTTTCATTAGTCATTTAAAAAAATATTTTTAAATATTTATTTATTTTTGACAGAGTGAGAGAGACAGAGCATGAGCAGAGGAGGGGCAGAGAGAGAGGGAGACACAGAATCCAAAGCAGGCTCCAGGCTCCGAGCTGTCAGCACAGAGCCCGACGCAGGGGGCCGAAGGTCATAGGACCTCAATAGACATTTTCCAAAGAAAATATATAGATGGCCAACAGACACATGAAAAGGTGTTCAGCATTACTCATTACCAGGGAAATGCAGATCAAAAGCGCAATGATATATCAGCTCATACCAGTCAGAATGGCTAGTATCAAAAAGACAAAACAAGTGATGGTGAGGATGTGGAGAAAAGGGAACTCTCACGAACTGTTGGTGGGAATGTACAAACCATGAGCCGAAGTCGGATGCTTAACCGACTGAGCCACCCGGGTACCCCTCATTAATCATTTAAATATTTGGTAATTTAGGAGCCAAAATAAGTATCACATCCTGTGATTTAATTATGAAATGCTTAAAGAGAAAGATTCATTGTTTTTCCATGGACTTTCTGGCTATACAGGTTATTCTGATACTTTTCTGTTTTTCTGTTGATTTTTTAAAATGTTTATTTATTGGTTTTGGGAGAGAGAGAATATGTGAGCATGCACACGTACTCAAGTCCGGGAGAGGCAGAGAGAGAGGGAAGAGAGAGAGAATCCCAAGCAGGCTTCTCGCTATTTGTGCAGAGTCCTATGCGGGACTCGAACCCACAAACTGGAAGATCATGACCTGAGCCAATATCAAGAGTCAGTTCCTTAACTGAGTGAGCCACCCAGGCACCCCTTTATTTTTTATTCTTATTGATTTGAAAGAGTTTTTTTTATATATTAAAGACATTGACCCACTTAGTCTAACACACATGCAAATTAAACACACTTTGCTTATTAAATGTACTTCCTTATGTTCTTTATTCAGTTATCTTCTTTGAAGATTGGCCAGCCATATACAAATTGTAAAATCAATTACATTGGTCTTCAGCACCCTCCAATCTTCCCTTAACATTCCCTTCTCATTTTTTTTGTTTAATATATATTTTTTAATGTTTATTTATTTTTGAGAGAGAGACAGAGCACGAGCAGGGGAGGGGCAGAGGGAGAGGGAGACACAGAATCTGAAGCAGGCTCCAGGCTCTGAACTGTCAGCACAGAGCCCAATGTGGGGCTCGAACTCACGAACCGGAAGATCATGACCTGAACTGAAGCTGAATGCTCAACCGACTGAGTCACCCAGGCACCCCATCATTTTCTGAGGAACCTCCATGCTGTTTCCCACAGTGGCTACACCAATTTACATTCCCACCAACAGTTCATGAGAGTTCCCTTTTCTCCACATCCTCACCATCACTTGTTTTGTCTTTTTGATACTAGCCATTCTGACTGGTATGAGCTGATAGATCATTGCGCTTTTGATTTGCATTTCCCTGGTAATGGGTAATGCTGAACACCTTTTCATGTGTCTGTTGGCCATCTATATATTTTCTTTGGAAAATATCTATTGAGGTCCTATGACCATTTTTTAAGCTGATTGTTTTTTTAGTGTTGAGTTGTATAAGTTCTTTATATATTTTAGACATTAACACTTAATGGATAAATCATTTGCAAATCTCTTCTCCCACTCACTAGGTTTCTTTTTTGTTTTGTTTATTCCTTCTGTATTGGTTTCCTTTGCTGTGCAAAAGCTTTTTATTTTGGTTATTGTGGTCTAGTGCCAGTAGCTTATTTTTGCTTTTGTTTCCTTGTCTGAAGAAACATAGCCATGAATATGTTGCTAAAGCCCACGTCCAAGACATTACTACCTATGTTTTCTTTTAGGAGTATATGGATTTAGGTCTTAACATTTAGGTCTTTAAGCCATCTTGAGTTTATTTTTGTGTATGGTGCAAGGAAGTGGTCCAGTTTCATTCTTTTGCATGTAGCTGTCCAGTTTTCCCAATATCATTTATTGAAAAGACTGTCTTTTCCCCATTGTATATTTTTGCCTCCTTTGTTGTAGATTAATTGACTGTATAGGTATGGCCAACGTACTTTTCAAATATGAATCATCACAATTTTATATAGCTCTCTAGCATTGCATAATATCTTAGTCATTAGAAGTACAAGTATTTTAACAGAAACTAATGAAGGCTTAGAACTAAGGATGACAAACTCTAGAACCAGGGGGGGCATTTAGATGTTTAGGTATCCATCTTCAAATGTGACAAAGACCAGACCAACACAGTTGCCCTTGTATAAGCAATAACCTATTATTGCCATAGATAAGCAGATTCTACTGGTTCTGAAGGCAAGACTCTAAACTCCCTTGTACTTGGGCAAGGTGTTAGTTTAGTACTAGTGCACAAAGGGAAGAGTGCCACCTGCTGGACCAGCAGTGATACTCCGTGTGGGGTGAGGGCTCCATGGCAATGAGGAAAATGACAGACTCTGGTCCAAATCAAATTCCTATGCTTGCACTTAAATTAGTTTACCAGTCATTTGGCATTATTCACCTATTTCTTACAAAGTTCTTATGCTCATCTGACAAATGAATTGCTTTTCCAGAATTTTCCTGTTGAATTTATTTGGGGTGCTAATTCTATTATTTTATTATACAAGCTTAAACTTACTGCTTATAACACACATTCTGACAGTAGTTATAATCTATTTTGTAAAGCAGCCTTTTGATTTTTTCCTCTCGGAGTCACAGTTCACTCTTTATAGTGCAAGTCACGAAACACATTAATTCTTCTAGTCAGGTACCAATAGTTGTGAAAAATAATATTCCAGGGCTCTGACTTCTGTTCTGGTGTGCTTGAACGGAGAGATGGAAGGAAGAATTGGCGAGGAACCCCAAGGGGATGCAGGAACAGTGGGCCTGGTCCATTAGGGTGGGGAGGGGCACTACATCACTGACATCGCTTATAATTTCTGTATGTGATAATTTAAAAAAATGAAAACTGACTTAGTTTCATTGCTTTTCTGTTCTCTACAGACAACGTACCCCTTATGACCTGAACCAAGGGCAGACCACTCACACAGCATCCCCCTGATTCATCCCCAAATATTTGCACTCATATATCGTATGGGTAGTAGGGCAGAGATGTCCAGATTTATATGCCTCATGTATGGAAAAAATACACGATGACTTACACCTGATTAAAGCAGTCTTCATCCATGATGCATTAAATGTCTTCTTATTTTGACACTGAGGCAATTATTAGTTCATTTAGGTTGCAAATGATAAAACTATCATATTAAATACCTTAAAGTGAATCTATTTAATCAGATTACATCCTTTTAAAATTTAGCTAATATCAGCTCACTGAAGGGATAGCAGTTTTGCAGGAGAAAAGAGTAATCTAGGAACATGAGGGCCTTTAAAATATATTTGGTTAATCTGTTTCCCAACTGGGAAAATCAGGATCTTGCCCAGGACTATTCTATTAGCAACTACTGAAAAAGACTATTTATTTCCCCTAAGGTTGATGAACTGGGAGGATAGTAATCCTGAGCTGCTACCAGATATTTGTCTACCAAAAGGAGAACCCCTGATTGAGAGAAAATAAATCTCAGATGACATCACATTCATTGAGTCCTGGTTTGCACAGTTCTGTGAAACAATAGATACTTCCCATTTTTGTTTGTTAAACAAATCTGAACTGGATTTCTGTCCTCCTTCCCAACCAAAACCATTTTGACCAACTTAAGACCTTAAATGTAGTGCTTATATGCAAGAATAAAACGTGATATAGCTATACTGTATCCCTTTGTAGAATTGATTAAAGCAAGTATAAGTAAGCATTACTTTCTATGAGCGATTTGCGGTGTATGCCAACAAATGGCAGCACAATATATAACAATTTACTTTTCTCAGTCATTTCTTATTCTCAGTAGTCAATTTTGAAAGTGATTTATTTTCACTCTAGACATTTGATTAATTACTGGCCCTACATATACACTAATTCCAATTCAGATTTAAGATTAGCTGTCTCAAATTTTGACATGAGAATTAACAGTCCTTCTGCACTTCATGACCTGAATATGTATGAATATAGTCCCTTATTACTCTCATTTTATTCATTTTTTTAAAAACTTAATTCATAAAGTTTGAAATTTTAGTTCAAAGCATGCTGCAGTTAAATTGGGAAGCATGGCAAAGGTTGGATTAGAACCAAATCAGGGGCTCCTGGGTGGCTCAGTTGGTTGAATGTCTGACTTCGGCTCAGGTCATGGGTTCTAGCACTGTGTAGGGCTCTCTGCTGACAGCTCAGATCCTGGAACCTGCTTCGGATTCTGTGTCTCCCTCTCTCTCTGCCCCCTCTTGCCTGTGCTTTGTCTCTCTCTCTCTCTCTCTCTGTCTCTCAAAAATAAATAAACATTAGGGGCACCTGGGTGGCTTAGTTGGTTAAACATCTGTCTTCAGCCTAGGTCATGATCTTGCTTTTCCGGAGTTCAAGCCCCACGCCAGGCTCTGTGCTGACAGCTCAGAGCTTGGAGTCTGTTTTGGATTCTGTGTCTCCCTCTCTCTCTCTCTCTCTCTCTCTCTCTCTGCCCCTCCCCCACTCACCTCTGTCTCTCTCTCTCTCTCTCTCTCTCTCTCTCTCAAAAATAAGCATTTAAAAAAGTTTTTAAAAATAAACATTAAAAAAATTTTTTTAAAAGAATTAAATCAGATTGGCAGAAATTCGGCAACCTAAATAGCTTTGTTTTACATGGTGCTATTAAAGTTATAGCCACATAAATTCTATCACTTAATGCTAGAATTCTTGGAAATTAACTACTGGAAGAGCAATAATAAATTTGAGGGAGCCCAGGGTAGATAAACTAAGTAATACTAAGAAAGTGAAATATCAGTAGAAAACCTGCTGGAGGACAAGGATAGTCTCAACTTTCTGAGTTTGTTTGTTGAGACTGACGCACTATAATTTTGATGGCTATGACTTGACCTCCGGTGCCTACAACAGTGCCAGGCTTATGATCAGCACTCAGTAAAGGTTTGATGAATGAATGAATAAATGTTCTACAATAGATACAAATCTTTGGTGCAATAAGGTTTTTCCTGTAATTGCCATAAGTTATAAGGCATAGTCATTGTGGACTGAGCCAGATGGAATTTCAGGTGACCTTTTTTTTAAAATTTCTTCATTGTATGGGCACCTGGCTGGCTCAGTCAATAGAGTGTGCGACTCTTGATCTCTGGGTTGTAGGTTCAAGCCCCACATTGGGTGTGTAGAGATCACTTTTAAAAAATCTTTAAGGGGGCTCCTGGGTGGCTCAGTCAGTTGAATGTCCAACTTTGGCTCAGGTCATGATCTCATGGTTCGTGGATTCGAGGCCCGCATAGGGCTCTGTGCTGACAGCTCAGAGCTTGGAGCTTGTTTCAGATTCTGTCTCCCTCTCTGTCTGCCCTGACCCTGCTTGTGCTCTGTCTCTCTGTCTTTAAAATAAATAAACATTTAAAAAAATCTTTAAGTAAAAAGTTTCCTCATCTTAATATTGAAGGAAGTGAGATCAGAAGAGGTACAAATGATTGCCCAAAACAGAGATAGGAGTAGTAAATCAGTTACCAAACATTTATGGAGTACTCACTACTAGGTAAATGTTTGGCATTGTTTCAGATAATGGACATACAGCAGAGCCTAAGATGTCAAGGTCTCTGCCTTCAAAAGAGCTTATATTCCAGTGGGGAGAGAGGATTAACATGTCCATGAATAAATAGTTTCAGGTCCTGATAAATGATGCTATGAAAACACTAATATAGAATATTGTAGTGGAGAATGATGGAGGGTGGGAAGAGACCCATTGAGTTAGCATATTGCTCAGCACGGGGCTCTCTAAGAACTCTCGTGTGAGCTGAGCTTTGAGTCATGAGCACATATCCATGCAAATGTATGAAGGAAGAGTATTCCAAGTGCAAGTGCAAAGGTCCTGAGATGGGAACAAGCTTGGTGTGCTTGACGGGGGAGAAAAACCCAGCTATGGTGTTTCACCTGGAAGGAAGAGAGGATAAAATGGACTGAGATGAGGTTAGGAAAAGGAGTTGGATTTTATTACAGAGGGTGATGAGACACTGTACGGAAGGTTTCAAGGAGAGGAGTCATATAACCAAATTTTCATTGTAGACAAACCACTCAGGCTGCTATGTGGAGAAGGGGCCAGGGTGGGAATGAGGGGAGGCTGTGAGCCCCTTGGAAGGCCGTCCTGGTAATCCAGGCTTGATGGTGGTCACTTGGACTAGGGTGTAGCAGTGGACAGAGGGCCAGTGGCCATGCTCAAGCATGTTTTGTAAGCACCTGCAAGACTTGCTGATAGATGCATGTGGGCAGTTAGGAAATGAGTGTGCCATGTACAATGATGGGGAAGACTCTGGGAAGAATTAATTGGGAGAAAAGGGGAAATGAGTAGTTCTGCTTTGGACATGTTAAATTTGACTTTTTTTTTTTTTTTTTAAGTAGACTCCGTGCCCAACATGGGGCTTGAACTCATGACCCCAAGACCAAGAGTCACGTGCTCTCCTGATGGAGCCAGCTAGGTGCCCTGGTTTGACATTTTTATTAAATATTGACATGGAAAATGCCAAAAGGTCATTGGATGAATAAATTTAGGCCTCAGGCTAGAAGTCAGGAGAGGAGGTATGGATTTAGAAATCATCAGTAAATAGGTGAAAATTAAAGCCATGGTTCTAGAGGAAAGTGGAGGTAGAGAAGAGAGAACTGAGGCCAGAGCCTAGAGCACTACAGGAGGCCTGCAGGAGGAGGGGGAGCTGGGAGAAGGGCTGAGAAAAAGCTACCAGGCAAGTCAGGGGAAAATCAGAAGAGTATGGCTTCCTGGACGTTGAAGCAGGCAACCTTAATAAGCACTCTTTCTCATTGATATGGGGGTGGGAGAATGGGGGGAATGAAAGCCTGGCTGGAGTATGGAGGTTAGAAGGGGAGATGAGGACAGAAAAGCAGCATGGCTTTCAGAGTGAGGAAGAGAGATGGAATTGTGGCAGGAGTGGGGATGGAAGGCTGAGAGACTGCTAACGGAAACAATCCAGTGAATGTGTTGGTAAAGGAGAGCAGGGGAATAGCCATGTGGAAGGACTGGCCTGGGGCCTTGGATAGAGCAGGGTTGCCTCTCTCACTGTAACTCAAGGGAAAGACAGGTACCTGGGTTCAGATGCAGGTGGGCTGCAGGATTTGGTGAAGAGCTGGAGTAATTCTTGGCCATTTTCCATCGGTTTTCCCAAATCCTACTCCAGGGTATAACCACACAGCCTCCATTAGACTTCTGAAGGTGTAACCCCTACTTTTAACTGATTTGCAGTATGAAAATATTCTGCTAACCTGATCATCTAAGTTTAGCGGTACAAAAAATCATTGTCTAATTAAGTGGAATTCTTATAATACCAAGCTTATTTTGAGTACAACGTAAAAGAGACACAGCCCTTAGTTTTTAGTCTGAATAAAAGAATAGAGTTAACAAACAGAAAAGTAGAAGGAACCTAGGTCCTTGAAATCATTGTTGAACCCTTGAATTAACCAACTCTGGAATGACCCTACCACAGATTTCTTTATGGGAGTTAATAAACATACTAATTACTTAAGCTGTTTTGTTGGTTGCCACTTAGAGCTGAAAGCATTTTAACTGGCACAGAATTTCATTGAGATACATGGTAACCATCTGGAAAAGTAAAGCTCAAACTTTACACAAAAATTGACAAATCAAAATATAATTTAAAAAGTACTGGCAAAGCTATGCAATTCCTTTCCAAGTATGAAACAAAACCTAGAGGCCCCATGTAGATGGGATAATTGTTGAATAAACCATTATAATTTAAGACATATTGCAATGTTGATATGGAAAAAAAAGAGGATTCACAACATGTACATGCTACATACACTTTGTATAAGATTACAGCTCTATGTCCATTGGGTTTGTTTTTTATTTTACTATAAGGTTCTTCGATTTCTGATTCATTTTAAAGACGTTGATTTAATTATCAGTATAATGCAACATTAAAAAAAAACCCTCAAGGCCATATAAGGAAATACTGGTAATCAAAAGATAAATGACAAGTTGGGAAATTTTTCCATTTGAACCTGGGATTTAAGGCTAATTTTCCTAATAAAGAGTTCCCTTAAGCCTATTAAAAACACCACCACCAAATAGGAAATGATATAGGATATGAATAGTGCATGTTGACAAATGAATGGCTCTTAAATATATGAAAAATGCTCAACTTACTCATAAAAAGAGAATTTCACATTAAAACTACACTGAGTTACTATTTCTTGGGTCACCTTTTCAATTGGGGAATGTGTGGGAAACAGGCCTTCTCATAAATTGCTGGCCAGAGTGCAAAGTGATACAACTGAAGAGTAATTTGACAACATCAATCAGCATTATAAATGTGTAAACTCCTCAAGGTAGCAATTCCACTTTAGGAATGTATCCTATTGAATTATTTGTATACTTATAAAATGATATTTGTAGAAGGTTATCCTTTGTAGCATCTCTGGTCCACCAAGGGTCCAGTGAAATAAATTTTGGAGCAGTGATAAAACTGAACACTACTGTAGCTGTAACAACAACAAAAAAGAATGAAAATTTCCTTTAAATTCGGGGTGCCTCGCTGGTTCAATCAGTACAGTATGTGACTCTTGATCTTGGGGTGATGAGTTTGAGCCCCACGTTTGGGATAGAGCTTACTTAAAATGAATGAATGAATGAATGAATGAATGAATCTCAAAAAAAAAGGAAAATTTCTTTAGATTTTGTTATGGAAAGATCTTCATGATTTAGTGTTAAGTTAAAAGAAAAAACCACACCAGACACAATATGTATAGTATGCCATCATTTGATATAAAAAGTATGGATAAATATATGTACATACTTGTTGTATATACATAAAATATCTCTGTAAGAATATACAAGAAACTAATAACATGGGTTACCAATGGCAATAAGGTTGGGACAGACAAGAAAAGAAAAAGACCTTTAACAATTTATTCTTTTATATGTATTGGATTATAAAGCATATAAATATACATTTTTTAAATAAATTTTTAAACACTGCAAATTATAAAAACTAAATCTCTGGGGCACCTGGGTGGCTCAGTTGGTTAAGGGTCCACTTCAGCTCAGGTCATGATCTTGCAGTTTATGAGTTTAAGTCCTGCATTGGGTTCTGTGTTGAGCCTGGAGCCTGCTTCAGATTCTGTGTCTCCTTCTCTCTCTGCCTGTCTCTCTCTCTCTCAAAAATAAACATTAAAAAAAATTTTTTTTAAAGAAAAACTAAATCTCTTATTAAATACTCAAAATTTGAAAAAACAAAATTATTTTTGTAAAAACAAATGTTTGGGAAGAAAATCAAATGTCCAAAAACACCTAGAATTTCCTAAGTGATGAGAACGATAAAGGTGTCTTTTTTTATGTTAATGAGTAATTGGGGCGCCTGGGTGGCTCAGTCGGTTGGGCGGCCAACTTAGGCTCAGGTCATGATCTCGCTGTCCGTGAGTTCCAGCCCCGCCTCGGGCTCTGTGCTGACAGCTCGGAGCTTGGAGCCTGTTTCGGATTCTGTGTCTCCCTCTCTCTCTGACCCTCCCCCGTTCAAGCTCTGTCTCTCTCTGTCTCAAAAATAAATAAACGTTAAAAAAAATTTTTTTATATTAATGAGTAACTTTGGAAAGCCCTAGTTAACCAAAGGATGGGACTGGTTGCCAGGGGAGTCAACCCTGTGATCAGAAGATGCCACCCTCACCACCGCCCCCCCCCCCCACACACACACACACTCCCATCCTCCTAGGTTGGGAGGGAGAGGGACTGGAGATTGAGTTCAATCTCCAGGGGCCGGTCAATGATTTAATCAAACATGCCTATGTAGTGAAGCTTCCATTAAAACCCCAGTGGAGAGGGCAGAGAGCCTCCCAATCAGTGAGCCTGTGGACATGCTGGGAAAGTGGTGGGCTCTGGGAGGGCCTGGAATCTCCTGGCGTTTTCCCCATGCCTTGTCCTATGCATCTCTTCCAAATTAATCAAACCTAAGGAAAGGGTCGTGGGAACCTCTGATTTAGAGCCAGAAGTACAGGTACGAATCTGGATTAGAGATTAGCTTCTGAAGTGGGGAGTGGAGGTGGGGTAGTCTTGTGGGACTGAGTTCCTAGCCTGTGGAATCTGATGCTATCTCTTGGCAGACAATGTCAGAGTTAAGTTGAATGGTAGAATGCCCTGCTGCTGTCCCAGATGTGTGGGGAAACCCCTTCCCACATTGAAAAAATAGACCTACCCTATGACCCAGCAATAGCACTGCTAGGAATTTACCCAAGGGATACAGGAGTACTGATGCATAGGGGCACTTGTACCCCAATGTTTATAGCAGCACTCTCAACAATAGCCAAATTATGGAAAGAGCCTAAATGTCCATCAACTGATGAATGGATAAAGAAATTGTGGTTTATATACACAATGGAGTACTACATGGCAATGAGAAAGAATGAAATATGGCCCTTTGTAGCAACATGGATGGAACTGGAGAGTGTGATGCTAAGTGAAATAAGCCATACAGAGAAAGACAGATACCATATGGTTTCACTCTTATGTGGATCCTGAGAAACTTAACAGAAACCCATGGAGGAGGGGAAGGAAAAAAAAAAAAGAGGTTAGAGTGGGAGAGAGCCAAAGCATAAGAGACTGTTAAAAACTGAGAACAAACTGAGGGTTGATGGGGGGTGGGAGGGAGGGGAGGGTGGGTGATGGGTATTGAGGAGGGCACCTTTTGGGATGAGCACTGGGTGTTGTACGGAAACCAATTTGACAATAAATTTCATATATTGAAAAAAAAAAAAAGAAAAGAAAAGAAAAAAAAAGAAAATGGGTCCCAGAACACTCTTCAGGGGCAATCAGAAATAGGCAGGTGTCCCAACTATCTGGCATAAATATTTGGGGACCTTGGTCCTGTACACTCTGACTCCTTCACTCTACTTATTTCTTGTTCATTCACTCCAATTGTCTCTCCAGTCTCAGTGCCTCTAAATAAAGCTGCCCCGATCACACAAACCTTAAATAAGCATAAATATACATATGCATTTCTGGACACCTGGGATGTGCGTGCACAGAGAAAAGGTCATGCGAATAGGCAGTAAGAGGGTGGTCATCTACAAGGCAGAGCGAGAGAACTTCCAGCCTCCAGAACTGTAAGAAAATAGATGTCTGTTATTAAAGCCAAATAAATAAATAAATTTTTATATTTTATTAAGATCCTATATTATATTACATATCCTACATACATAATTAGTTCCATTTCTCTGGAGAATCATGACTGATACAATAGCTATGCCATTTGCAACAGATCAAAAATAAACTAGTACTAAAAAGATTGAAGTAGGAGTGCCTGGCTGGCTCAGTGGGCAGAGCACATGGCTCTTGATCTTAGGGTTGTATGAGCCCCACATTGGGCATAGAGATCACTTAAAAAATAAAGATTAAAAAAAAGTTCTTACCTTAAAAAAAAAGAAGATTGAAGTGATTAGGAGCTGGTGTCTCTCCCTTTGGTAGCATTTATTCAGAAACATAAATTCCAAATCTGCTTTGGAATCCTACAGTCTCTAATTATGGTACAAAAAGATCCACCATTAAAACAATAAAATTAATTGTGGGTCATTTTAATTTTAATAACATGTGACTTATTGTTTTGAGAATGTGCTAAGCCATCATTAAATGAGACAATGAGAAAGTGATGCAACTTTAAATACTCTGAAGGAGCACTAATTTCAGGGATTTCCCTAGGATTTTTTTTTCAGTCTTGTAGCTTATATCCAGATTGTGTTGCAATATCTACCTTTGAGATGTGTCCCAATAAGTTTAAAACCTATGAAATTCGGGGTGCCTGGCTGGCTCAGTCGTGACAGTGTATGACTTTTGATCTTGGGGTTGTGAGTTTGAGCCTCACGTTGGGTGTAGAGATTGCTTAAATATAAAATATTTAAAACAAAACAAAACAAAAACCTCTGAAATCTGAACAAACAGGAAAGCACCTGGAGCCTCCACAAAAAGCAAGAAGGACATATAATTATAACAATGCTCTGAGTGACTGGGTGACAGCCACTGAGTAAATAGCTAAAGCAAAGAGAGAATAAAGCATAAAATGAATTGACCTTGCTGAAAAATCTGCAAGTGCTGAAAACATGTCTAGTTCTCTGGAAGTTTATATATGCAGATATTGGCCCTCTCTAAGGAGCACCGACCACAGACCCGGTGGCACACAGGATCCGGACACAGCCCCCACATCTAAGATTAGAGTCTATTGGGGGAGAGCATTAGACAAGTAAACAAGTAACTACAAGGAATTGCAATGTGCTTTATAAAATGATTCCATTTACAATTTCTAAGAACACCTTCCCTAGGCAGGAAGGACGGCAGGTTATTCTGCTAAAGAGAGGAGACTGATGGCAAAGAAAAGGTAACAAACAGCCTGACCAAGAAGCCAAACTTCCCACCCAGGTCTCTGAAATTGAAAGGGCAGAGAATTTGAGGGTAAGGACAACAGAGACTAAAGCAAGGAAATTCATCCCCAAATATCGCAGGCAGAAGGAGATTTTCCGAGACACAAGAGTCAAATGTAGTTTGGCTTGGCTGTGGGGTATGTGGTGGAGCATTGCCCAAGGTGAATGAGAAAGACTGGGCTTTGTGAGGGACTAGATGTGGGAAATGGAGTGTCCAGGCTGGGAAACTGGCTGGTGGAGAACAGAAGGCTGATGACGTACAGAAGGAAAAACTGTCTGTGAGAAGAGGAAGATGAGTTCAGTTGGGGGGTGATGAAATTAAAGAGCTGGAGGAATATCCAGGTGGAGATTTCAAGTAATCACTCAATAACTGGGGTCTAATGTTTGGGAGAGAATTTAGGGTAAAAATATACGTTGAGTCATCATTAGCAAACTGGATGAGACTCCCCAGAGTTAGAGGGCAGAAAAATAAAAGGATCAAAGGCTGCTGAGCCCTAAGGCAGATGAAAAGGGAGCAAGCAGCCCTGCAGGCACTGAAAAAGGTCAAGGACATATTATTGTGCTGTTTTGTTCTGTTGTGATCAATTATGCATGACATGAAATTTACCATTTTAACCACTGTTAAGTATACAATTTGGTGGCATTAATTACAGTCACCATGTGTGCAACCATCAACACGATATATTTCCAAAACTTTTTCATTACTCCAAACAGAAACCCTGTAACCATTAAACAATAGCTCCCCATTGCCGTAACCCAAGCCCTCAGTAACTTCTGTCTACTTTCTGTCTCTATGAATTTGCTTATTCTAGGTACCTTATATAAGTGGAATCATACAATATTTGTTCTTCTATGTCTGGCTTATTTCATTTAGCATAATGTCTTCAAGATTCATCCATGCTGTAGCATGTATCAGAATTTCATTCTTTTTTATATGGTGTGCCTTTTTGTAGTCACGAAATAGGAACAGGAAGAATAGCAATTGTGGGTGTACTAGGACTGTTATTAAGGCTCACATGCTGGGGCTTGCCAGAAGTACACAAATCAACTGGTAGGCCAGAATTGAAAATTAAATGCAGAAACCATGATCCATTAATCAGGAACTCTATAGAGCAGACAGGCATCTGAGAGTTGGAGGATGCTAGGCAAATCTTCACCGGAGAAAAAGATAGCAGAGTGTATCCAGACTTATAGATGAACCCAACACAATATTCCCTTCCTCTTATGGGAGGCCTGGTAGCAAATGGGTCTGCCGGAATAGTTCCACAGGCCCAGGAGGGTCACAGGGGTACCTCTATACACAGTTACTATCTGAAGGAGAATAAAGAGCATGAGCCAGAGAAGCACATCAAAAGCAGGTCGTCAAGCAAGGGAAGCCAGAGGAGCTGATGGGCGCCCCAAGTCAGATGATAGAAGAAGGGGAATATTCAGATGGAATGAGTGAAATACTCGGAAGCCAACGTTAGATGCTATATTCTATTAACACAAGCTTTATATGATCGAGGTAGCTTCTTTGGAGGCACCGAGACTAGGCAGATAATAGGAATGAATCCAAGAAATGTAAGTAAGGAGAGCAACAGGAGTCAAGGTATATAGGACTAAGTCCCCAAATATTTATTCCAGATAGTTGGGGTACTTGCCTATTACTCCTGATTGTCCTCATGTTAATATTTTTGCCCTGAAAGTTTAAAAGTTATCAGCTCAACCTCTGATCCCCCCCGTAAAGGTATTCTGAATGCTCTTAATTCTTGTAGATGAGTCTTATGCATATCCCATTACTCAAATGATTGTTACTGAGCGGAAAGATAAGCTTCTCATTATACATCATTGATCTCAAATAATGTTTTATGTTATTTTGCCTTGTAGAAAATGAACTCAGTAAACTTCTGAATCTATAAATTTATTAATTTTGCTGAATTAAAGAAACAAAGAAAATATAGAAGTCTATAGAAGATCTGAATAACATTAATAAATGTAATCTAATGGACATATACAGAATACTATACCCAGCAACTGTAAACTACATGTTATTTTCCAGCACACAAGAAATATTCACAAAAATTCTCCATATACTAGTCCATAAAGCAAGTCATGACAAATTTCAAAGGACTGAAATCAGGTGCAGTTGGGCCAGAAAGCAATAATAAAAAAGGTAACTAGAAATTAAGAAGTATACTTGTAAATAATCCATGGATCAAAAAAAAATAATTATGGAAACTTTTTTTTTTTTTAATTATGGAAACTTTTAAATTTTATGAATCATGAATCAAAAATTAAAGGATGCTGCTAAGTACCCAAAGGAAAATGTGCAGCTTTAAATGCATAAATTATAGGGGCACCTGCGTGGCTCATTCAGTTAAGTGTCTGACTTGGGTTCAGGTCATGGTCTCACGGCTTATGAGTTAGAGCCCTGCGTCAGGCCTTCTGTTGTCAGCTGGAGCCTGGATCCTCTGTCTCTGTCTCTGTCTCTCTCTCTTTGTCCCTCCCCCACTTGAGCCCTCTCTCTCTCTCTCTCTCTCAAAAATAAACATTTAAAAATAAATAAGTAAATAAATTATAAAATACAAAATGCTAGAAATTTATGAGCTAACTAGACTTCTCAAGAAGTTGGAAAGAATTACAGTAAAACAAATCTAAATAAGGAGAAGGGAATAAAAAACTAAAGTAACCAAAAAATAATGAAGTAGAAAAAAAAATAATAGAATAGAATGTCAACAAAGCCAGATGATTCCTTAAGAAGATTAAAAACTGATAAACCTCAGGGCACCTGGGTGGCTCAGTCAGTTGAGTGTCCGACTTCAGCTCAGGTCATGATCTCACAGTCCGTTAGTTTGAGCCCCACGTCAGGCTCTGTGCTGACAGCTCAGAGCCTGGAGCCTGCTTTGGATTCTGTGTCTCCCTTCCTCTCTGCCCCTCCCCTGCTCATGCTCTGTCTTTCTCTGTCTCAAAAATAAATAAAAACATAAAAAACAAATTTTAAGTTAATAAAGATTTGAATAGGCATTTCTCCAAAAAATATATGAAAATGACCAATGAGCAGATGAAAAGAAGTTCAATATCATTAGTCAGTAGGGAAATGGATCTCAAAGTCACAATGTCCTATCACTTCACACCCAGCAGGATGGCTATAATAAAAAAGATAGACAATAACAAATGTTGATGTTAAACTGGAACCCTTTTTTATTGCCAGTGGGAATGTAAACCAGTGCAGTCACTTTGGAAAACACTGGCACTGGTAGTTCCTCAAAGTCTTAGACAAAGAGTTACCATATGGCTCAGAAATTCTACTCATAGGTATCCAAGAGAAATGAAAACACAGGTCTACATGAAAACTTGTACATGAATGTTTATAGCAATATTGTTCACAATAGCCAAGAAGAAGAAAAAAAAACCACATTTCTGTCAACTGAATAGAAAATAAAATGTGGTCTATTCATATAATGGAATATTATTTTGCAATAAAATGTGGTCTATTCATATAATGGAATATTATTTTGCAATAAAGAGAAATGAAGTATTAAAAAGCATTACTAAACATGGGTGCACCACCAAAATGTTATGCTAGGTGAAAAAAGCCAATCACAAAAGACCACATAATTATAGAATTTCTTTTACATGAAAAGTCCAGAAAAAGCAAATCTACAGAAGCAGGAAGGACTTTTGTGGTTGCATAGGGCTGGGGTGGAGGGGTGGTGGTGGTCAATGAGAAGTGACTGCTAATGGCCCAGGGTTACTTTTGGGGTGATAAAAATGTTCTAAACTTCGATTGTGGTGTGTTAGCACAACTCTGCATATACCAAAAACATTGGACTGCATGCTTTAAAAATTTTTTAATGTTTATTTATTTTTGAGAAAGAGAGAAACAGAGTGTGAGTGGGCAAGGGGTAGAGGGAAAGGGAGACACAGAACCTGAAGCAGGCTCCAGGCTCTGAGCTGTCAGCATAGAGCCTGACATGGGGCTCAAACCCACAAACCGCGAGATCATGACCTGAGCTGAAGTCGGACACTTAACTGACTGAGCCACCCAGGTGCCCATGGACTGTATGCTTTAAATGGATGAATTTTATGGCATGTGGATTCTATCTTGTTATGAGCTGAATTATATTTCCCCAAATTTTGTATGTTAAAGTCCTAACCTCCTGTACCACAGAATGTAACTATATTTGGTGATAGGGATTTTAAACAGGTCATTAGGTCACACTAAGGTGGTTAGGATACACCCTAATCCAATCTGACGGGTGTTCTTAAAAGAAGAGGAGATGTGAGTGAGATATATATTGGTTTTGTTATGGCAGCCCAGCAAACTAACAATATCTCAGTCAAGATCTTGGGAAAAAAAAGTATTTTGTCATATAGACTTGCGTCTGCCCTAAAAGAAATTGTGTATTCAGCTCCCCAAACTATTAGGATTATTTAGGTCTCAGATAGGAACTTCCTTCTTTTTTTAAAAAACCTTATTTCCTAAAATTCTTGCTTGGATTCTTTATTTTCACATCCTTCCTAATGACAATAGACTTCATTAATATAAACCATGGTTTTTAGGGACTGGCTTTAGTAAAGGACTGGGTAAAAAAAAAAAAAATGTCCACATAAGAAATTGCAAAAACTAACCTTCTACAAAAGCAAGGCAACACATGATTCAAAAGCTCCCCCTGGTGCAGTATATACCCAACCTAATGTGAAAATCCAAATTCGAGCAATATCGATTCACTGACCCAGCCTTGGGAACTAATACTTTCCTACATTTACATTTCCTCAAAGTGGAAGAAATAACTTAAAATATATAATTTGTGAATTTGCCAATTGTTTTTTATTTAAATAGCATTATGCAGTAAAAGTTGGATGAAAAACAATTTTAATGGATATAAATTTCATGAAATAAAGGCCACCTGTGTATCTGTAAATAATAAAAAAATAAACTAATGAGACAATATTATGAATGCCTTTATGGCAAAAATTTGAAAATTTAGGTGAAATAGATAAATCCCTAAAATATTACAGAGAAAAAGACATTTTAATTATATAATCATAATCATTTAAGTGGATTATTACTCCTAGTAACTCTTTGAATATGCAGAAATATATTACTTTTGAAGCTTCACCAAAACCAGGAATACTTTCCCTGTATAGGAGATGAGAGCTGGGGTCATCCTGCCCATTAAAATACAGAATGGATCAGCTCAAATATTCATTGCCCTAGTATAAAGTCCAATATCTTCCTCAAGATTCCTGAAAACTTCCAGGGAGATCCTGCTCATGTGGTCACCTGGCTCTGACAAAATTTACCCAAACTTTTTAGTTAGGCTCCTCTGAGCCCTCTTTTCAACTGGGCCTAGTCTTGGCCTGTAAGGACTGCAACTTTCGGTATAAACAATGTCATGTCTCTCCTACATTAAAAGACTTGAAGAAACACTACCATGGTTTCTGACAGCTCAAGGCTTTGTCCCTAGGATGATGACCCCAGTCCCTTAAGTTCCTGCCTGAGAAAGCTCAATGCTGCTGAAAGAACTTAGTGTTTGTTTCCAGACAATACCTGATTATAGGCCCCTGACCTTCCTTATCTTAGGACCCTGACTTAACTTTAGAAAGGCTGGAAATGTAAATCCTTTCTCTGTCTTTTTGAGATGTGTCTTCTGCAACCTAGGAATGCCTTTTTCAAGGACCTGAGAGCCATCCCTTTGAAATGTAGTCACCAAGAAAGATAGGACCCCTGTCTCCCAGACTCTGTGGGAGAACAGGAGCCTAAGCACCAGTTAGCAAACTCAGCCCAATCATACACACTAACCCTCCCCCACTGACATCCATTGGTACTTTCCCTTTTATGCACCCCAGCCTTTAAAAGAGTCTTCCCCCTTTTGTTTTGGCAGAGTCCAAGTTCAGGATATACTGAGGTCTCTCCTCTACTGCACTAGTACTGAATAAAATCTGTCTTGTTGCAAAATGTTTCTTTTATTTTGCTTTGAATTTTTGCTCCTGGTGAATTAATTCAGGTAATGGAAGGCCTCATTGTCCCACATGTACCATTTCTGTTCCATGCCATGTGGATCCTGTTGCAAAACTCATTGGTCTTCCCTAATTTCCTTTTTTAAAAAAAAAAACAACACAACATTTCCACAGGTAATTAGTGTGAACAGTCATTTTTACTGGAAGTTCTGGGAGACAGAGGGATTTTATATCACAGAAAAGCAAATGGCTTAAAACAGAGTATCAGAGATCCTTCTAAAAAATACTTTACCTCTCTGCTATGTTGTTCAGTCATTCTCTCTCCTTCCTCTCTTTGTCCTCTCCTAGCTTTTCCGGACTCTGTTCCTTTCTTGTACTGAGCAATATGCCACTTCTTTTGTTCTCTTGTCTCATGCTGACCATGCTGAGATTCTCACCTTCTCCCACCAAACAGTTAATTAAAGTATTTCCTAAAGTAAGACAATTCCCTCCCTAAGATAAGTTCCAGTGCCACTTATTACGAAGAAAATTTTTTCACCTTGCTACAATTCACATATATCTTCATATTTATCTATTTGCATATCATTACTGATTCCCCTATCACCACGCTTATAAAGGATCATTGTAATACCAGTGGATACCAACAAGCACATAAATGTTCTCTGCCTTATCAGAGAAGCAAAACCATCAACAGACAGGGGAGAGATTTCACTAAATTAGGGACACTTACAAGTGGCCATTAGTAAGTACATTACTTCACACATCAAAAAGCACTTAAATAACCATTTGCTTTGCCGCATAAATACATAAAAATAAAAATCATTTAGCTAGTTAACAGATTATGAAGCTATTAAATGAAATATATTAAAGGCTTTAGCACTGAACCATGTCTGCAAAACTCACAAAATTCACTACATGTATCTAATGCTGTTTCTCATTTTCAAATAAATGTCAGCCTTGAAAACAATCCATTTTCTCAAAATTCTCCAAGAGTTATTTTTTATTCTACTACCCTTGGACCTTTTGCCTCCATTTTTTCTTTCTTTCCTTCCTTCCTTCCTCCCTTCCTTCCTCCCTCCCTCCCTCCCTCCCTCCCTCCCTCCC
>NW_026057613.1:0-19627 GCF_023721935.1 Panthera uncia | reverse complement strand
TCTCAGTCACATTGGGTATTTTCATATCTTTTTTTAATTATCATCATCATTTTCATTAGTCATTTAAAAAAATATTTTTAAATATTTATTTATTTTTGACAGAGTGAGAGAGACAGAGCATGAGCAGAGGAGGGGCAGAGAGAGAGGGAGACACAGAATCCAAAGCAGGCTCCAGGCTCCGAGCTGTCAGCACAGAGCCCGACGCAGGGGGCCGAAGGTCATAGGACCTCAATAGACATTTTCCAAAGAAAATATATAGATGGCCAACAGACACATGAAAAGGTGTTCAGCATTACTCATTACCAGGGAAATGCAGATCAAAAGCGCAATGATATATCAGCTCATACCAGTCAGAATGGCTAGTATCAAAAAGACAAAACAAGTGATGGTGAGGATGTGGAGAAAAGGGAACTCTCACGAACTGTTGGTGGGAATGTACAAACCATGAGCCGAAGTCGGATGCTTAACCGACTGAGCCACCCGGGTACCCCTCATTAATCATTTAAATATTTGGTAATTTAGGAGCCAAAATAAGTATCACATCCTGTGATTTAATTATGAAATGCTTAAAGAGAAAGATTCATTGTTTTTCCATGGACTTTCTGGCTATACAGGTTATTCTGATACTTTTCTGTTTTTCTGTTGATTTTTTAAAATGTTTATTTATTGGTTTTGGGAGAGAGAGAATATGTGAGCATGCACACGTACTCAAGTCCGGGAGAGGCAGAGAGAGAGGGAAGAGAGAGAGAATCCCAAGCAGGCTTCTCGCTATTTGTGCAGAGTCCTATGCGGGACTCGAACCCACAAACTGGAAGATCATGACCTGAGCCAATATCAAGAGTCAGTTCCTTAACTGAGTGAGCCACCCAGGCACCCCTTTATTTTTTATTCTTATTGATTTGAAAGAGTTTTTTTTATATATTAAAGACATTGACCCACTTAGTCTAACACACATGCAAATTAAACACACTTTGCTTATTAAATGTACTTCCTTATGTTCTTTATTCAGTTATCTTCTTTGAAGATTGGCCAGCCATATACAAATTGTAAAATCAATTACATTGGTCTTCAGCACCCTCCAATCTTCCCTTAACATTCCCTTCTCATTTTTTTTGTTTAATATATATTTTTTAATGTTTATTTATTTTTGAGAGAGAGACAGAGCACGAGCAGGGGAGGGGCAGAGGGAGAGGGAGACACAGAATCTGAAGCAGGCTCCAGGCTCTGAACTGTCAGCACAGAGCCCAATGTGGGGCTCGAACTCACGAACCGGAAGATCATGACCTGAACTGAAGCTGAATGCTCAACCGACTGAGTCACCCAGGCACCCCATCATTTTCTGAGGAACCTCCATGCTGTTTCCCACAGTGGCTACACCAATTTACATTCCCACCAACAGTTCATGAGAGTTCCCTTTTCTCCACATCCTCACCATCACTTGTTTTGTCTTTTTGATACTAGCCATTCTGACTGGTATGAGCTGATAGATCATTGCGCTTTTGATTTGCATTTCCCTGGTAATGGGTAATGCTGAACACCTTTTCATGTGTCTGTTGGCCATCTATATATTTTCTTTGGAAAATATCTATTGAGGTCCTATGACCATTTTTTAAGCTGATTGTTTTTTTAGTGTTGAGTTGTATAAGTTCTTTATATATTTTAGACATTAACACTTAATGGATAAATCATTTGCAAATCTCTTCTCCCACTCACTAGGTTTCTTTTTTGTTTTGTTTATTCCTTCTGTATTGGTTTCCTTTGCTGTGCAAAAGCTTTTTATTTTGGTTATTGTGGTCTAGTGCCAGTAGCTTATTTTTGCTTTTGTTTCCTTGTCTGAAGAAACATAGCCATGAATATGTTGCTAAAGCCCACGTCCAAGACATTACTACCTATGTTTTCTTTTAGGAGTATATGGATTTAGGTCTTAACATTTAGGTCTTTAAGCCATCTTGAGTTTATTTTTGTGTATGGTGCAAGGAAGTGGTCCAGTTTCATTCTTTTGCATGTAGCTGTCCAGTTTTCCCAATATCATTTATTGAAAAGACTGTCTTTTCCCCATTGTATATTTTTGCCTCCTTTGTTGTAGATTAATTGACTGTATAGGTATGGCCAACGTACTTTTCAAATATGAATCATCACAATTTTATATAGCTCTCTAGCATTGCATAATATCTTAGTCATTAGAAGTACAAGTATTTTAACAGAAACTAATGAAGGCTTAGAACTAAGGATGACAAACTCTAGAACCAGGGGGGGCATTTAGATGTTTAGGTATCCATCTTCAAATGTGACAAAGACCAGACCAACACAGTTGCCCTTGTATAAGCAATAACCTATTATTGCCATAGATAAGCAGATTCTACTGGTTCTGAAGGCAAGACTCTAAACTCCCTTGTACTTGGGCAAGGTGTTAGTTTAGTACTAGTGCACAAAGGGAAGAGTGCCACCTGCTGGACCAGCAGTGATACTCCGTGTGGGGTGAGGGCTCCATGGCAATGAGGAAAATGACAGACTCTGGTCCAAATCAAATTCCTATGCTTGCACTTAAATTAGTTTACCAGTCATTTGGCATTATTCACCTATTTCTTACAAAGTTCTTATGCTCATCTGACAAATGAATTGCTTTTCCAGAATTTTCCTGTTGAATTTATTTGGGGTGCTAATTCTATTATTTTATTATACAAGCTTAAACTTACTGCTTATAACACACATTCTGACAGTAGTTATAATCTATTTTGTAAAGCAGCCTTTTGATTTTTTCCTCTCGGAGTCACAGTTCACTCTTTATAGTGCAAGTCACGAAACACATTAATTCTTCTAGTCAGGTACCAATAGTTGTGAAAAATAATATTCCAGGGCTCTGACTTCTGTTCTGGTGTGCTTGAACGGAGAGATGGAAGGAAGAATTGGCGAGGAACCCCAAGGGGATGCAGGAACAGTGGGCCTGGTCCATTAGGGTGGGGAGGGGCACTACATCACTGACATCGCTTATAATTTCTGTATGTGATAATTTAAAAAAATGAAAACTGACTTAGTTTCATTGCTTTTCTGTTCTCTACAGACAACGTACCCCTTATGACCTGAACCAAGGGCAGACCACTCACACAGCATCCCCCTGATTCATCCCCAAATATTTGCACTCATATATCGTATGGGTAGTAGGGCAGAGATGTCCAGATTTATATGCCTCATGTATGGAAAAAATACACGATGACTTACACCTGATTAAAGCAGTCTTCATCCATGATGCATTAAATGTCTTCTTATTTTGACACTGAGGCAATTATTAGTTCATTTAGGTTGCAAATGATAAAACTATCATATTAAATACCTTAAAGTGAATCTATTTAATCAGATTACATCCTTTTAAAATTTAGCTAATATCAGCTCACTGAAGGGATAGCAGTTTTGCAGGAGAAAAGAGTAATCTAGGAACATGAGGGCCTTTAAAATATATTTGGTTAATCTGTTTCCCAACTGGGAAAATCAGGATCTTGCCCAGGACTATTCTATTAGCAACTACTGAAAAAGACTATTTATTTCCCCTAAGGTTGATGAACTGGGAGGATAGTAATCCTGAGCTGCTACCAGATATTTGTCTACCAAAAGGAGAACCCCTGATTGAGAGAAAATAAATCTCAGATGACATCACATTCATTGAGTCCTGGTTTGCACAGTTCTGTGAAACAATAGATACTTCCCATTTTTGTTTGTTAAACAAATCTGAACTGGATTTCTGTCCTCCTTCCCAACCAAAACCATTTTGACCAACTTAAGACCTTAAATGTAGTGCTTATATGCAAGAATAAAACGTGATATAGCTATACTGTATCCCTTTGTAGAATTGATTAAAGCAAGTATAAGTAAGCATTACTTTCTATGAGCGATTTGCGGTGTATGCCAACAAATGGCAGCACAATATATAACAATTTACTTTTCTCAGTCATTTCTTATTCTCAGTAGTCAATTTTGAAAGTGATTTATTTTCACTCTAGACATTTGATTAATTACTGGCCCTACATATACACTAATTCCAATTCAGATTTAAGATTAGCTGTCTCAAATTTTGACATGAGAATTAACAGTCCTTCTGCACTTCATGACCTGAATATGTATGAATATAGTCCCTTATTACTCTCATTTTATTCATTTTTTTAAAAACTTAATTCATAAAGTTTGAAATTTTAGTTCAAAGCATGCTGCAGTTAAATTGGGAAGCATGGCAAAGGTTGGATTAGAACCAAATCAGGGGCTCCTGGGTGGCTCAGTTGGTTGAATGTCTGACTTCGGCTCAGGTCATGGGTTCTAGCACTGTGTAGGGCTCTCTGCTGACAGCTCAGATCCTGGAACCTGCTTCGGATTCTGTGTCTCCCTCTCTCTCTGCCCCCTCTTGCCTGTGCTTTGTCTCTCTCTCTCTCTCTCTCTGTCTCTCAAAAATAAATAAACATTAGGGGCACCTGGGTGGCTTAGTTGGTTAAACATCTGTCTTCAGCCTAGGTCATGATCTTGCTTTTCCGGAGTTCAAGCCCCACGCCAGGCTCTGTGCTGACAGCTCAGAGCTTGGAGTCTGTTTTGGATTCTGTGTCTCCCTCTCTCTCTCTCTCTCTCTCTCTCTCTCTGCCCCTCCCCCACTCACCTCTGTCTCTCTCTCTCTCTCTCTCTCTCTCTCTCTCAAAAATAAGCATTTAAAAAAGTTTTTAAAAATAAACATTAAAAAAATTTTTTTAAAAGAATTAAATCAGATTGGCAGAAATTCGGCAACCTAAATAGCTTTGTTTTACATGGTGCTATTAAAGTTATAGCCACATAAATTCTATCACTTAATGCTAGAATTCTTGGAAATTAACTACTGGAAGAGCAATAATAAATTTGAGGGAGCCCAGGGTAGATAAACTAAGTAATACTAAGAAAGTGAAATATCAGTAGAAAACCTGCTGGAGGACAAGGATAGTCTCAACTTTCTGAGTTTGTTTGTTGAGACTGACGCACTATAATTTTGATGGCTATGACTTGACCTCCGGTGCCTACAACAGTGCCAGGCTTATGATCAGCACTCAGTAAAGGTTTGATGAATGAATGAATAAATGTTCTACAATAGATACAAATCTTTGGTGCAATAAGGTTTTTCCTGTAATTGCCATAAGTTATAAGGCATAGTCATTGTGGACTGAGCCAGATGGAATTTCAGGTGACCTTTTTTTTAAAATTTCTTCATTGTATGGGCACCTGGCTGGCTCAGTCAATAGAGTGTGCGACTCTTGATCTCTGGGTTGTAGGTTCAAGCCCCACATTGGGTGTGTAGAGATCACTTTTAAAAAATCTTTAAGGGGGCTCCTGGGTGGCTCAGTCAGTTGAATGTCCAACTTTGGCTCAGGTCATGATCTCATGGTTCGTGGATTCGAGGCCCGCATAGGGCTCTGTGCTGACAGCTCAGAGCTTGGAGCTTGTTTCAGATTCTGTCTCCCTCTCTGTCTGCCCTGACCCTGCTTGTGCTCTGTCTCTCTGTCTTTAAAATAAATAAACATTTAAAAAAATCTTTAAGTAAAAAGTTTCCTCATCTTAATATTGAAGGAAGTGAGATCAGAAGAGGTACAAATGATTGCCCAAAACAGAGATAGGAGTAGTAAATCAGTTACCAAACATTTATGGAGTACTCACTACTAGGTAAATGTTTGGCATTGTTTCAGATAATGGACATACAGCAGAGCCTAAGATGTCAAGGTCTCTGCCTTCAAAAGAGCTTATATTCCAGTGGGGAGAGAGGATTAACATGTCCATGAATAAATAGTTTCAGGTCCTGATAAATGATGCTATGAAAACACTAATATAGAATATTGTAGTGGAGAATGATGGAGGGTGGGAAGAGACCCATTGAGTTAGCATATTGCTCAGCACGGGGCTCTCTAAGAACTCTCGTGTGAGCTGAGCTTTGAGTCATGAGCACATATCCATGCAAATGTATGAAGGAAGAGTATTCCAAGTGCAAGTGCAAAGGTCCTGAGATGGGAACAAGCTTGGTGTGCTTGACGGGGGAGAAAAACCCAGCTATGGTGTTTCACCTGGAAGGAAGAGAGGATAAAATGGACTGAGATGAGGTTAGGAAAAGGAGTTGGATTTTATTACAGAGGGTGATGAGACACTGTACGGAAGGTTTCAAGGAGAGGAGTCATATAACCAAATTTTCATTGTAGACAAACCACTCAGGCTGCTATGTGGAGAAGGGGCCAGGGTGGGAATGAGGGGAGGCTGTGAGCCCCTTGGAAGGCCGTCCTGGTAATCCAGGCTTGATGGTGGTCACTTGGACTAGGGTGTAGCAGTGGACAGAGGGCCAGTGGCCATGCTCAAGCATGTTTTGTAAGCACCTGCAAGACTTGCTGATAGATGCATGTGGGCAGTTAGGAAATGAGTGTGCCATGTACAATGATGGGGAAGACTCTGGGAAGAATTAATTGGGAGAAAAGGGGAAATGAGTAGTTCTGCTTTGGACATGTTAAATTTGACTTTTTTTTTTTTTTTTTAAGTAGACTCCGTGCCCAACATGGGGCTTGAACTCATGACCCCAAGACCAAGAGTCACGTGCTCTCCTGATGGAGCCAGCTAGGTGCCCTGGTTTGACATTTTTATTAAATATTGACATGGAAAATGCCAAAAGGTCATTGGATGAATAAATTTAGGCCTCAGGCTAGAAGTCAGGAGAGGAGGTATGGATTTAGAAATCATCAGTAAATAGGTGAAAATTAAAGCCATGGTTCTAGAGGAAAGTGGAGGTAGAGAAGAGAGAACTGAGGCCAGAGCCTAGAGCACTACAGGAGGCCTGCAGGAGGAGGGGGAGCTGGGAGAAGGGCTGAGAAAAAGCTACCAGGCAAGTCAGGGGAAAATCAGAAGAGTATGGCTTCCTGGACGTTGAAGCAGGCAACCTTAATAAGCACTCTTTCTCATTGATATGGGGGTGGGAGAATGGGGGGAATGAAAGCCTGGCTGGAGTATGGAGGTTAGAAGGGGAGATGAGGACAGAAAAGCAGCATGGCTTTCAGAGTGAGGAAGAGAGATGGAATTGTGGCAGGAGTGGGGATGGAAGGCTGAGAGACTGCTAACGGAAACAATCCAGTGAATGTGTTGGTAAAGGAGAGCAGGGGAATAGCCATGTGGAAGGACTGGCCTGGGGCCTTGGATAGAGCAGGGTTGCCTCTCTCACTGTAACTCAAGGGAAAGACAGGTACCTGGGTTCAGATGCAGGTGGGCTGCAGGATTTGGTGAAGAGCTGGAGTAATTCTTGGCCATTTTCCATCGGTTTTCCCAAATCCTACTCCAGGGTATAACCACACAGCCTCCATTAGACTTCTGAAGGTGTAACCCCTACTTTTAACTGATTTGCAGTATGAAAATATTCTGCTAACCTGATCATCTAAGTTTAGCGGTACAAAAAATCATTGTCTAATTAAGTGGAATTCTTATAATACCAAGCTTATTTTGAGTACAACGTAAAAGAGACACAGCCCTTAGTTTTTAGTCTGAATAAAAGAATAGAGTTAACAAACAGAAAAGTAGAAGGAACCTAGGTCCTTGAAATCATTGTTGAACCCTTGAATTAACCAACTCTGGAATGACCCTACCACAGATTTCTTTATGGGAGTTAATAAACATACTAATTACTTAAGCTGTTTTGTTGGTTGCCACTTAGAGCTGAAAGCATTTTAACTGGCACAGAATTTCATTGAGATACATGGTAACCATCTGGAAAAGTAAAGCTCAAACTTTACACAAAAATTGACAAATCAAAATATAATTTAAAAAGTACTGGCAAAGCTATGCAATTCCTTTCCAAGTATGAAACAAAACCTAGAGGCCCCATGTAGATGGGATAATTGTTGAATAAACCATTATAATTTAAGACATATTGCAATGTTGATATGGAAAAAAAAGAGGATTCACAACATGTACATGCTACATACACTTTGTATAAGATTACAGCTCTATGTCCATTGGGTTTGTTTTTTATTTTACTATAAGGTTCTTCGATTTCTGATTCATTTTAAAGACGTTGATTTAATTATCAGTATAATGCAACATTAAAAAAAAACCCTCAAGGCCATATAAGGAAATACTGGTAATCAAAAGATAAATGACAAGTTGGGAAATTTTTCCATTTGAACCTGGGATTTAAGGCTAATTTTCCTAATAAAGAGTTCCCTTAAGCCTATTAAAAACACCACCACCAAATAGGAAATGATATAGGATATGAATAGTGCATGTTGACAAATGAATGGCTCTTAAATATATGAAAAATGCTCAACTTACTCATAAAAAGAGAATTTCACATTAAAACTACACTGAGTTACTATTTCTTGGGTCACCTTTTCAATTGGGGAATGTGTGGGAAACAGGCCTTCTCATAAATTGCTGGCCAGAGTGCAAAGTGATACAACTGAAGAGTAATTTGACAACATCAATCAGCATTATAAATGTGTAAACTCCTCAAGGTAGCAATTCCACTTTAGGAATGTATCCTATTGAATTATTTGTATACTTATAAAATGATATTTGTAGAAGGTTATCCTTTGTAGCATCTCTGGTCCACCAAGGGTCCAGTGAAATAAATTTTGGAGCAGTGATAAAACTGAACACTACTGTAGCTGTAACAACAACAAAAAAGAATGAAAATTTCCTTTAAATTCGGGGTGCCTCGCTGGTTCAATCAGTACAGTATGTGACTCTTGATCTTGGGGTGATGAGTTTGAGCCCCACGTTTGGGATAGAGCTTACTTAAAATGAATGAATGAATGAATGAATGAATGAATCTCAAAAAAAAAGGAAAATTTCTTTAGATTTTGTTATGGAAAGATCTTCATGATTTAGTGTTAAGTTAAAAGAAAAAACCACACCAGACACAATATGTATAGTATGCCATCATTTGATATAAAAAGTATGGATAAATATATGTACATACTTGTTGTATATACATAAAATATCTCTGTAAGAATATACAAGAAACTAATAACATGGGTTACCAATGGCAATAAGGTTGGGACAGACAAGAAAAGAAAAAGACCTTTAACAATTTATTCTTTTATATGTATTGGATTATAAAGCATATAAATATACATTTTTTAAATAAATTTTTAAACACTGCAAATTATAAAAACTAAATCTCTGGGGCACCTGGGTGGCTCAGTTGGTTAAGGGTCCACTTCAGCTCAGGTCATGATCTTGCAGTTTATGAGTTTAAGTCCTGCATTGGGTTCTGTGTTGAGCCTGGAGCCTGCTTCAGATTCTGTGTCTCCTTCTCTCTCTGCCTGTCTCTCTCTCTCTCAAAAATAAACATTAAAAAAAATTTTTTTTAAAGAAAAACTAAATCTCTTATTAAATACTCAAAATTTGAAAAAACAAAATTATTTTTGTAAAAACAAATGTTTGGGAAGAAAATCAAATGTCCAAAAACACCTAGAATTTCCTAAGTGATGAGAACGATAAAGGTGTCTTTTTTTATGTTAATGAGTAATTGGGGCGCCTGGGTGGCTCAGTCGGTTGGGCGGCCAACTTAGGCTCAGGTCATGATCTCGCTGTCCGTGAGTTCCAGCCCCGCCTCGGGCTCTGTGCTGACAGCTCGGAGCTTGG
Source organism: Panthera uncia (assembly GCF_023721935.1). Classification (NCBI taxonomy): domain Eukaryota; kingdom Metazoa; phylum Chordata; class Mammalia; order Carnivora; family Felidae; genus Panthera; species Panthera uncia. Next base: position 10,012 of record NW_026057613.1, on the reverse strand, counting down.
AGCCTGTTTCGGATTCTGTGTCTCCCTCTCTCTCTGACCCTCCCCCGTTCAAGCTCTGTCTCTCTCTGTCTCAAAAATAAATAAACGTTAAAAAAATTTTTTTTATATTAATGAGTAACTTTGGAAAGCCCTAGTTAACCAAAGGATGGGACTGGTTGCCAGGGGAGTCAACCCTGTGATCAGAAGATGCCACCCTCACCACCGCCCCCCCCCCCCCCCCCCCACACACACACACTCCCATCCTCCTAGGTTGGGAGGGAGAGGGACTGGAGATTGAGTTCAATCTCCAGGGGCCGGTCAATGATTTAATCAAACATGCCTATGTAGTGAAGCTTCCATTAAAACCCCAGTGGAGAGGGCAGAGAGCCTCCCAATCAGTGAGCCTGTGGACATGCTGGGAAAGTGGTGGGCTCTGGGAGGGCCTGGAATCTCCTGGCGTTTTCCCCATGCCTTGTCCTATGCATCTCTTCCAAATTAATCAAACCTAAGGAAAGGGTCGTGGGAACCTCTGATTTAGAGCCAGAAGTACAGGTACGAATCTGGATTAGAGATTAGCTTCTGAAGTGGGGAGTGGAGGTGGGGTAGTCTTGTGGGACTGAGTTCCTAGCCTGTGGAATCTGATGCTATCTCTTGGCAGACAATGTCAGAGTTAAGTTGAATGGTAGAATGCCCTGCTGCTGTCCCAGATGTGTGGGGAAACCCCTTCCCACATTGAAAAAATAGACCTACCCTATGACCCAGCAATAGCACTGCTAGGAATTTACCCAAGGGATACAGGAGTACTGATGCATAGGGGCACTTGTACCCCAATGTTTATAGCAGCACTCTCAACAATAGCCAAATTATGGAAAGAGCCTAAATGTCCATCAACTGATGAATGGATAAAGAAATTGTGGTTTATATACACAATGGAGTACTACATGGCAATGAGAAAGAATGAAATATGGCCCTTTGTAGCAACATGGATGGAACTGGAGAGTGTGATGCTAAGTGAAATAAGCCATACAGAGAAAGACAGATACCATATGGTTTCACTCTTATGTGGATCCTGAGAAACTTAACAGAAACCCATGGAGGAGGGGAAGGAAAAAAAAAAAAGAGGTTAGAGTGGGAGAGAGCCAAAGCATAAGAGACTGTTAAAAACTGAGAACAAACTGAGGGTTGATGGGGGGTGGGAGGGAGGGGAGGGTGGGTGATGGGTATTGAGGAGGGCACCTTTTGGGATGAGCACTGGGTGTTGTACGGAAACCAATTTGACAATAAATTTCATATATTGAAAAAAAAAAAAAGAAAAGAAAAGAAAAAAAAAGAAAATGGGTCCCAGAACACTCTTCAGGGGCAATCAGAAATAGGCAGGTGTCCCAACTATCTGGCATAAATATTTGGGGACCTTGGTCCTGTACACTCTGACTCCTTCACTCTACTTATTTCTTGTTCATTCACTCCAATTGTCTCTCCAGTCTCAGTGCCTCTAAATAAAGCTGCCCCGATCACACAAACCTTAAATAAGCATAAATATACATATGCATTTCTGGACACCTGGGATGTGCGTGCACAGAGAAAAGGTCATGCGAATAGGCAGTAAGAGGGTGGTCATCTACAAGGCAGAGCGAGAGAACTTCCAGCCTCCAGAACTGTAAGAAAATAGATGTCTGTTATTAAAGCCAAATAAATAAATAAATTTTTATATTTTATTAAGATCCTATATTATATTACATATCCTACATACATAATTAGTTCCATTTCTCTGGAGAATCATGACTGATACAATAGCTATGCCATTTGCAACAGATCAAAAATAAACTAGTACTAAAAAGATTGAAGTAGGAGTGCCTGGCTGGCTCAGTGGGCAGAGCACATGGCTCTTGATCTTAGGGTTGTATGAGCCCCACATTGGGCATAGAGATCACTTAAAAAATAAAGATTAAAAAAAAGTTCTTACCTTAAAAAAAAAGAAGATTGAAGTGATTAGGAGCTGGTGTCTCTCCCTTTGGTAGCATTTATTCAGAAACATAAATTCCAAATCTGCTTTGGAATCCTACAGTCTCTAATTATGGTACAAAAAGATCCACCATTAAAACAATAAAATTAATTGTGGGTCATTTTAATTTTAATAACATGTGACTTATTGTTTTGAGAATGTGCTAAGCCATCATTAAATGAGACAATGAGAAAGTGATGCAACTTTAAATACTCTGAAGGAGCACTAATTTCAGGGATTTCCCTAGGATTTTTTTTTCAGTCTTGTAGCTTATATCCAGATTGTGTTGCAATATCTACCTTTGAGATGTGTCCCAATAAGTTTAAAACCTATGAAATTCGGGGTGCCTGGCTGGCTCAGTCGTGACAGTGTATGACTTTTGATCTTGGGGTTGTGAGTTTGAGCCTCACGTTGGGTGTAGAGATTGCTTAAATATAAAATATTTAAAACAAAACAAAACAAAAACCTCTGAAATCTGAACAAACAGGAAAGCACCTGGAGCCTCCACAAAAAGCAAGAAGGACATATAATTATAACAATGCTCTGAGTGACTGGGTGACAGCCACTGAGTAAATAGCTAAAGCAAAGAGAGAATAAAGCATAAAATGAATTGACCTTGCTGAAAAATCTGCAAGTGCTGAAAACATGTCTAGTTCTCTGGAAGTTTATATATGCAGATATTGGCCCTCTCTAAGGAGCACCGACCACAGACCCGGTGGCACACAGGATCCGGACACAGCCCCCACATCTAAGATTAGAGTCTATTGGGGGAGAGCATTAGACAAGTAAACAAGTAACTACAAGGAATTGCAATGTGCTTTATAAAATGATTCCATTTACAATTTCTAAGAACACCTTCCCTAGGCAGGAAGGACGGCAGGTTATTCTGCTAAAGAGAGGAGACTGATGGCAAAGAAAAGGTAACAAACAGCCTGACCAAGAAGCCAAACTTCCCACCCAGGTCTCTGAAATTGAAAGGGCAGAGAATTTGCCCTTTCAACAGAGCCAAAAGTCTCTGTTTGACAACAGAGACTAAAGCAAGGAAATTCATCCCCAAATATCGCAGGCAGAAGGAGATTTTCCGAGACACAAGAGTCAAATGTAGTTTGGCTTGGCTGTGGGGTATGTGGTGGAGCATTGCCCAAGGTGAATGAGAAAGACTGGGCTTTGTGAGGGACTAGATGTGGGAAATGGAGTGTCCAGGCTGGGAAACTGGCTGGTGGAGAACAGAAGGCTGATGACGTACAGAAGGAAAAACTGTCTGTGAGAAGAGGAAGATGAGTTCAGTTGGGGGGTGATGAAATTAAAGAGCTGGAGGAATATCCAGGTGGAGATTTCAAGTAATCACTCAATAACTGGGGTCTAATGTTTGGGAGAGAATTTAGGGTAAAAATATACGTTGAGTCATCATTAGCAAACTGGATGAGACTCCCCAGAGTTAGAGGGCAGAAAAATAAAAGGATCAAAGGCTGCTGAGCCCTAAGGCAGATGAAAAGGGAGCAAGCAGCCCTGCAGGCACTGAAAAAGGTCAAGGACATATTATTGTGCTGTTTTGTTCTGTTGTGATCAATTATGCATGACATGAAATTTACCATTTTAACCACTGTTAAGTATACAATTTGGTGGCATTAATTACAGTCACCATGTGTGCAACCATCAACACGATATATTTCCAAAACTTTTTCATTACTCCAAACAGAAACCCTGTAACCATTAAACAATAGCTCTCCATTGCCGTAACCCAAGCCCTCAGTAACTTCTGTCTACTTTCTGTCTCTATGAATTTGCTTATTCTAGGTACCTTATATAAGTGGAATCATACAATATTTGTTCTTCTATGTCTGGCTTATTTCATTTAGCATAATGTCTTCAAGATTCATCCATGCTGTAGCATGTATCAGAATTTCATTCTTTTTTATATGGTGTGCCTTTTTGTAGTCACGAAATAGGAACAGGAAGAATAGCAATTGTGGGTGTACTAGGACTGTTATTAAGGCTCACATGCTGGGGCTTGCCAGAAGTACACAAATCAACTGGTAGGCCAGAATTGAAAATTAAATGCAGAAACCATGATCCATTAATCAGGAACTCTATAGAGCAGACAGGCATCTGAGAGTTGGAGGATGCTAGGCAAATCTTCACCGGAGAAAAAGATAGCAGAGTGTATCCAGACTTATAGATGAACCCAACACAATATTCCCTTCCTCTTATGGGAGGCCTGGTAGCAAATGGGTCTGCCAGAATAGTTCCACAGGCCCAGGAGGGTCACAGGGGTACCTCTATACACAGTTACTATCTGAAGGAGAATAAAGAGCATGAGCCAGAGAAGCACATCAAAAGCAGGTCGTCAGGCAAGGGAAGCCAGAGGAGCTGATGGGCGCCCCAAGTCAGATGATAGAAGAAGGGGAATATTCAGATGGAATGAGTGAAATACTCGGAAGCCAACGTTAGATGCTATATTCTATTAACACAAGCTTTATATGATCGAGGTAGCTTCTTTGGAGGCACCGAGACTAGGCAGATAATAGGAATGAATCCAAGAAATGTAAGTAAGGAGAGCAACAGGAGTCAAGGTATATAGGACTAAGTCCCCAAATATTTATTCCAGATAGTTGGGGTACTTGCCTATTACTCCTGATTGTCCTCATGTTAATATTTTTGCCCTGAAAGTTTAAAAGTTATCAGCTCAACCTCTGATCCCCCCCGTAAAGGTATTCTGAATGCTCTTAATTCTTGTAGATGAGTCTTATGCATATCCCATTACTCAAATGATTGTTACTGAGCGGAAAGATAAGCTTCTCATTATACATCATTGATCTCAAATAATGTTTTATGTTATTTTGCCTTGTAGAAAATGAACTCAGTAAACTTCTGAATCTATAAATTTATTAATTTTGCTGAATTAAAGAAACAAAGAAAATATAGAAGTCTATAGAAGATCTGAATAACATTAATAAATGTAATCTAATGGACATATACAGAATACTATACCCAGCAACTGTAAACTACATGTTATTTTCCAGCACACAAGAAATATTCACAAAAATTCTCCATATACTAGTCCATAAAGCAAGTCATGACAAATTTCAAAGGACTGAAATCAGGTGCAGTTGGGCCAGAAAGCAATAATAAAAAAGGTAACTAGAAATTAAGAAGTATACTTGTAAATAATCCATGGATCAAAAAAAAATAATTATGGAAACTTTTTTTTTTTTTAATTATGGAAACTTTTAAATTTTATGAATCATGAATCAAAAATTAAAGGATGCTGCTAAGTACCCAAAGGAAAATGTGCAGCTTTAAATGCATAAATTATAGGGGCACCTGCGTGGCTCATTCAGTTAAGTGTCTGACTTGGGTTCAGGTCATGGTCTCACGGCTTATGAGTTAGAGCCCTGTGTCAGGCCTTCTGTTGTCAGCTGGAGCCTGGATCCTCTGTCTCTGTCTCTGTCTCTCTCTCTTTGTCCCTCCCCCACTTGAGCCCTCTCTCTCTCTCTCTCTCTCAAAAATAAACATTTAAAAATAAATAAGTAAATAAATTATAAAATACAAAATGCTAGAAATTTATGAGCTAACTAGACTTCTCAAGAAGTTGGAAAGAATTACAGTAAAACAAATCTAAATAAGGAGAAGGGAATAAAAAACTAAAGTAACCAAAAAATAATGAAGTAGAAAAAAAATAATAGAATAGAATGTCAACAAAGCCAGATGATTCCTTAAGAAGATTAAAAACTGATAAACCTCAGGGCACCTGGGTGGCTCAGTCAGTTGAGTGTCCGACTTCAGCTCAGGTCATGATCTCACAGTCCGTTAGTTTGAGCCCCACGTCAGGCTCTGTGCTGACAGCTCAGAGCCTGGAGCCTGCTTTGGATTCTGTGTCTCCCTTCCTCTCTGCCCCTCCCCTGCTCATGCTCTGTCTTTCTCTGTCTCAAAAATAAATAAAAACATAAAAAACAAATTTTAAGTTAATAAAGATTTGAATAGGCATTTCTCCAAAAAATATATGAAAATGACCAATGAGCAGATGAAAAGAAGTTCAATATCATTAGTCAGTAGGGAAATGGATCTCAAAGTCACAATGTCCTATCACTTCACACCCAGCAGGATGGCTATAATAAAAAAGATAGACAATAACAAATGTTGATGTTAAACTGGAACCCTTTTTTATTGCCAGTGGGAATGTAAACCAGTGCAGTCACTTTGGAAAACACTGGCACTGGTAGTTCCTCAAAGTCTTAGACAAAGAGTTACCATATGGCTCAGAAATTCTACTCATAGGTATCCAAGAGAAATGAAAACACAGGTCTACATGAAAACTTGTACATGAATGTTTATAGCAATATTGTTCACAATAGCCAAGAAGAAGAAAAAAAAACCACATTTCTGTCAACTGAATAGAAAATAAAATGTGGTCTATTCATATAATGGAATATTATTTTGCAATAAAATGTGGTCTATTCATATAATGGAATATTATTTTGCAATAAAGAGAAATGAAGTATTAAAAAGCATTACTAAACATGGGTGCACCACCAAAATGTTATGCTAGGTGAAAAAAGCCAATCACAAAAGACCACATAATTATAGAATTTCTTTTACATGAAAAGTCCAGAAAAAGCAAATCTACAGAAGCAGGAAGGACTTTTGTGGTTGCATAGGGCTGGGGTGGAGGGGTGGTGGTGGTCAATGAGAAGTGACTGCTAATGGCCCAGGGTTACTTTTGGGGTGATAAAAATGTTCTAAACTTCGATTGTGGTGTGTTAGCACAACTCTGCATATACCAAAAACATTGGACTGCATGCTTTAAAAATTTTTTAATGTTTATTTATTTTTGAGAAAGAGAGAAACAGAGTGTGAGTGGGCAAGGGGTAGAGGGAAAGGGAGACACAGAACCTGAAGCAGGCTCCAGGCTCTGAGCTGTCAGCATAGAGCCTGACATGGGGCTCAAACCCACAAACCGCGAGATCATGACCTGAGCTGAAGTCGGACACTTAACTGACTGAGCCACCCAGGTGCCCATGGACTGTATGCTTTAAATGGATGAATTTTATGGCATGTGGATTCTATCTTGTTATGAGCTGAATTATATTTCCCCAAATTTTGTATGTTAAAGTCCTAACCTCCTGTACCACAGAATGTAACTATATTTGGTGATAGGGATTTTAAACAGGTCATTAGGTCACACTAAGGTGGTTAGGATACACCCTAATCCAATCTGACGGGTGTTCTTAAAAGAAGAGGAGATGTGAGTGAGATATATATTGGTTTTGTTATGGCAGCCCAGCAAACTAACAATATCTCAGTCAAGATCTTGGGAAAAAAAAGTATTTTGTCATATAGACTTGCGTCTGCCCTAAAAGAAATTGTGTATTCAGCTCCCCAAACTATTAGGATTATTTAGGTCTCAGATAGGAACTTCCTTCTTTTTTTAAAAAACCTTATTTCCTAAAATTCTTGCTTGGATTCTTTATTTTCACATCCTTCCTAATGACAATAGACTTCATTAATATAAACCATGGTTTTTAGGGACTGGCTTTAGTAAAGGACTGGGTAAAAAAAAAAAAAATGTCCACATAAGAAATTGCAAAAACTAACCTTCTACAAAAGCAAGGCAACACATGATTCAAAAGCTCCCCCTGGTGCAGTATATACCCAACCTAATGTGAAAATCCAAATTCGAGCAATATCGATTCACTGACCCAGCCTTGGGAACTAATACTTTCCTACATTTACATTTCCTCAAAGTGGAAGAAATAACTTAAAATATATAATTTGTGAATTTGCCAATTGTTTTTTATTTAAATAGCATTATGCAGTAAAAGTTGGATGAAAAACAATTTTAATGGATATAAATTTCATGAAATAAAGGCCACCTGTGTATCTGTAAATAATAAAAAAATAAACTAATGAGACAATATTATGAATGCCTTTATGGCAAAAATTTGAAAATTTAGGTGAAATAGATAAATCCCTAAAATATTACAGAGAAAAAGACATTTTAATTATATAATCATAATCATTTAAGTGGATTATTACTCCTAGTAACTCTTTGAATATGCAGAAATATATTACTTTTGAAGCTTCACCAAAACCAGGAATACTTTCCCTGTATAGGAGATGAGAGCTGGGGTCATCCTGCCCATTAAAATACAGAATGGATCAGCTCAAATATTCATTGCCCTAGTATAAAGTCCAATATCTTCCTCAAGATTCCTGAAAACTTCCAGGGAGATCCTGCTCATGTGGTCACCTGGCTCTGACAAAATTTACCCAAACTTTTTAGTTAGGCTCCTCTGAGCCCTCTTTTCAACTGGGCCTAGTCTTGGCCTGTAAGGACTGCAACTTTCGGTATAAACAATGTCATGTCTCTCCTACATTAAAAGACTTGAAGAAACACTACCATGGTTTCTGACAGCTCAAGGCTTTGTCCCTAGGATGATGACCCCAGTCCCTTAAGTTCCTGCCTGAGAAAGCTCAATGCTGCTGAAAGAACTTAGTGTTTGTTTCCAGACAATACCTGATTATAGGCCCCTGACCTTCCTTATCTTAGGACCCTGACTTAACTTTAGAAAGGCTGGAAATGTAAATCCTTTCTCTGTCTTTTTGAGATGTGTCTTCTGCAACCTAGGAATGCCTTTTTCAAGGACCTGAGAGCCATCCCTTTGAAATGTAGTCACCAAGAAAGATAGGACCCCTGTCTCCCAGACTCTGTGGGAGAACAGGAGCCTAAGCACCAGTTAGCAAACTCAGCCCAATCATACACACTAACCCTCCCCCACTGACATCCATTGGTACTTTCCCTTTTATGCACCCCAGCCTTTAAAAGAGTCTTCCCCCTTTTGTTTTGGCAGAGTCCAAGTTCAGGATATACTGAGGTCTCTCCTCTACTGCACTAGTACTGAATAAAATCTGTCTTGTTGCAAAATGTTTCTTTTATTTTGCTTTGAATTTTTGCTCCTGGTGAATTAATTCAGGTAATGGAAGGCCTCATTGTCCCACATGTACCATTTCTGTTCCATGCCATGTGGATCCTGTTGCAAAACTCATTGGTCTTCCCTAATTTCCTTTTTTAAAAAAAAAAACAACACAACATTTCCACAGGTAATTAGTGTGAACAGTCATTTTTACTGGAAGTTCTGGGAGACAGAGGGATTTTATATCACAGAAAAGCAAATGGCTTAAAACAGAGTATCAGAGATCCTTCTAAAAAATACTTTACCTCTCTGCTATGTTGTTCAGTCATTCTCTCTCCTTCCTCTCTTTGTCCTCTCCTAGCTTTTCCGGACTCTGTTCCTTTCTTGTACTGAGCAATATGCCACTTCTTTTGTTCTCTTGTCTCATGCTGACCATGCTGAGATTCTCACCTTCTCCCACCAAACAGTTAATTAAAGTATTTCCTAAAGTAAGACAATTCCCTCCCTAAGATAAGTTCCAGTGCCACTTATTACGAAGAAAATTTTTTCACCTTGCTACAATTCACATATATCTTCATATTTATCTATTTGCATATCATTACTGATTCCCCTATCACCACGCTTATAAAGGATCATTGTAATACCAGTGGATACCAACAAGCACATAAATGTTCTCTGCCTTATCAGAGAAGCAAAACCATCAACAGACAGGGGAGAGATTTCACTAAATTAGGGACACTTACAAGTGGCCATTAGTAAGTACATTACTTCACACATCAAAAAGCACTTAAATAACCATTTGCTTTGCCGCATAAATACATAAAAATAAAAATCATTTAGCTAGTTAACAGATTATGAAGCTATTAAATGAAATATATTAAAGGCTTTAGCACTGAACCATGTCTGCAAAACTCACAAAATTCACTACATGTATCTAATGCTGTTTCTCATTTTCAAATAAATGTCAGCCTTGAAAACAATCCATTTTCTCAAAATTCTCCAAGAGTTATTTTTTATTCTACTACCCTTGGACCTTTTGCCTCCATTTTTTCTTTCTTTCCTTCCTTCCTTCCTCCCTTCCTTCCTCCCTCCCTCCCTCCCTCCCTCCCTCCCTCCC